>NC_053022.1:556533710-556621210 GCF_003073215.2 Triticum urartu | reverse complement strand
CGCTCCTATGTAAGCGTCCAACACCCAAGTCCTATCCAAAACCCTCCCGCGCTATCGCTTCAACGGACGACTACCCGCGCCGCATTTATGCCGGCTCAGAGTCGCGGTGGCCGACATTGATGCCACCCACCTCCGCCCAGAGCCCTGACCACGCGTAGGAGCGCCAGTTTAGTTTTTTTTTAGTTTTAGTTACTTCATCTTGTTTTATGTAAAATTTGTCTAAGTTCGAATGAAAATCATCCAGTTTGTTTAAACTTACATCAAATTTATTTGTTTTTGTTAAATTCTATTTGAAATGTGACCGGATGTTTGTGGCTAGCTTGGATCGCCGGTGTCCATATCAGTATTGCCGGTGAGGAAGAAACCACTATGAATCCTCGAGTGCGCACCCAGCTCATCCGCTACTCGGTTGCTCGGGGCAACTTTAACACCGTGCAGTAAAACAGACACATCAAATGTTCATGAACACATCTGACTCAAACGTGTTCGTGGACAACGATAGACGAGTCGGCCACTCATTCCGGCGATCTTTCACAAAATTCATGCAAACCGGACAATATTTGTTAAATTTAGATATATCACCAACCAAAAAGAAGAAATTAACAAAGTTTAACTAAACCAAACAAAATTTAAACTAAACCTAAGCCAGGTAACTAGACAGTGTCCTTGCAGGCATGGTCTCCGAGGCCGCCGGCACTTACGTCGTCGCAAATGTCCTTCCAGCGGCTGAAGGCCTCCCAAGGGTCCCGGCAACCCTGATCGGCCACCTTTGCCAGATGCTCGATAATGGACTCTGGCCCGCGCCGCCCGCTCTTGCCCTTGTCGGTGATGCGTTGGGCCAAGTGCTCGGACTCAGTCAACCGCAGTTTGTAGTGTTGGTCATGGATCCGATAATGACAGCGGAAGGATGTCGCGCGGTTGTCCTGGACCAGTCCTAGGCTCAGGCCAACGTCAGGTCTGGGTCAGCGAGGACCTGGTTAAGCGCCACGTCCGACGTCACCAACGATGTCCGACGCGCCACATTGTACCGCTCAAGCGCGCCCCATCTACTATCGCCTTGTCGGGTGCCGTCCTACTGCAAGGAGTGAATTGCAAAAAACCACCACATTTGAAGTTCTCATTCGGAATTGCCACCACATTTCTTGAGCACCCCAAAAATCTACCTTTTTTCTTATTAATTTTCTCAATAAACACTGATGAGCGATCTGTGCCAAATTAATCTGATTTTCTCAATAAACTTGGATGCCAATGCCCGCGGAGGTCTTTAGACGGCGAATTGTCTTCATTGGCAGGGGCTGCTCAAGGTCAATGGGATGTTGACAGGGTCCCTATCGGTATGAGCAACCTGCGAGACTACGCTGGATGATCGAGATTCTTGGGATTTGTCCATTATCCAAGCGGAGGATCTAGATGGGCGTCAGTATAGATGCGATGACCATAGCGCCTTTGGGTGGCTGTCCAAACAACTTTTGGATCCGGAGTGAATCAAAATAAGTATTTTATACCAATTATTTATCTAAAATTATTTTATCATACTAATATGTTAATGACTTTATTTCTTAGTATAGTTGATTAGCCACATAACATGGTTGTGTAATATTAATTATGACATCATTTTGTAATGTTTGTTACTCAAAACATCAACTCTGCCAAATTTTAACTGTATGTTTTAACGAAACATATGTTTAAATAAAAGTTGGAAAATTTTATAAAACATATCTACATATTTTTGTATATTTGTATGTGTTGCTATATATTTTAATATTATCAAATATCACTGTAGATATCTCTAAAACTGTATTGTGTAACTATTGTCTTAATAGTGGTGTCTAGTATATTATTAGATAAACATATTTATAGTACCTTCTAGAGTATAAATTTACCTTTTCATTTTCTTTTTTTCCATGCCTATGCATAACTTTTGGTCTTGTGACCTTACTAGTTGTTGGCATGTTTATGCGTGTGTGTTGGGTTGGCTGTGTGCATCCTAATTATGCAGAGGTCGGGTGTGTGCTCATATTGTATCTTCTCGTGCTCCATTTGAGTCAATAAAATTCATCCTTTATCGAAAAAAAAGGTTCAGTAATAAGTTGGCAAAATATGATAGTAGGCTAACTAATCTCACTGTCGCCTGCTTGATTTCATGTCATCTATTAGAATGGTTTGTTTCTATGGGCTTAAATGGATAGTAGTATACAATGGTTGCTATGGATATCAAGGCCCGGGGCGGTCGCCTTCTTTGCCCTGCCTATGGGCCAGCCCTGCAGCATCTATATGTGGCAAGGGTGTTCCTCCTAGGAAGCTTAGTTGCTCTGCTTCCCCTGTTTGGGAAGAACTGTTATGTATTCTGTTGAAATCGTGAGATTAGTTAATTAAGATGATTTTGTTGCTGTGATTTCTTCGCGTGATGCTCCGTGCTCCCATCTTGCCGGACGTCAAGTGTGAAGTACTGCTCTGTCCAGAAAGGAGCGAGTGCAGCGAGAGGACGCATGCTCCGGCCGTGGTGGTGCCGTGCGCACTCTGATCACGGCCGGGCGAACCCGCTGGCGAACGCACATAATACAACGCCTACACACAACACGGCCCGCACCGAGCACCGTGCATGCCCAGCACTATGTCCAACAGCTTCACCGCCCGCATCAGTCCAGACCAACCAGTCCGGACTCATTTTGCCGTCTAATGAGGCACCACATTTGTCACCGTCGCTGTCATCCTCAGGCTTCGAGTAACAGAAGGGCGCGGGGTAGCGACGCAACCACCACGGAGGTGGGCGGCATCAATGACAGCCGCTGCGGCTCTGGACTGGCATGAATGTGGGAAGTGGCGTGTCTTTTGGAGTAGTGGAGCGGAAAGGCTTTGTTTGGGACCTGGGTGTTGGACACTTACATAAAAGTGGCCCGGACGCGCTCAAAGCCTCCCAGTTTGCTTCCGGATAATAGGGAAATGGATGTTTGAACCAGTCCACGGACGGATGGGGTATCAGGTCACACGTACAAGATCACTGTCAGTTTAGTTTTAGTTATTTCGTCCAGTTTTATGTATAAATCATCTAAATTTGAATGAAAATCATCCAGTTTGTGTAAATTTGCATCAATTTTTTTTGCTAAATTCTACTCCCTCCGTCTCAAAATTCTTGTCTTAGATTTTTCTAGATATGAATGTATATGGAGTATTTGAAATGTGACCGGCTTTCGTATGGGTATCGAGACACTTTTCCAGACTGGTCCATAGATAGATAAATGTCTGGTTTAGGGGTCCACATTGGAGCATAGGTTACAATCACTTACACAAACTTTACTACACGGACAATATTTATTAAATTTTGATATATCATCAACCAAAAGGAACGAAATTTAGCAACGTTCAGCTAAACCCAATGAAACTTAAACTAAACCTAAACTAAACTAAGCCAGGTACTAGACGGTGTCGTCGCAGACATGGCCGCCGCCGGCACCTTTGTCGTTACCGCGGCCCTTCAAGCGGCTGAAGGCCTCCCAAGGGTCGTGCCAACCCTGATCGGCCGCCTTCGTCTGGCGCAGACGCTTTGAAAACAAACTTCGGCCCCCGCCTGCCTTTGCCCTTGTCGGAGATGTGCTAGGCCAAGTGCTCAAACTCGATCAACCCCTGTATGTACTGCTGGTCGTGGATCCGGCACCGACAGTGGGCGAACGTCCACGTGGTGATGATCCTGAAATGATCCTCAGCTTAGGTCAACATGAGGTCTAAGTCGGCGAGGACCCGTCCAACGCCACGTTTGGACGTGACGAACGCTGGCTGACGCGCCATGTTGTGTCGCTCAGGCGCACCTCATCATCAGCTAGCACCTAATCGAGTTCCATCCTAGTGCCCGAGGCCATGGCTCGTGCCACCGCGACTGAGGTAGTGAATGATGCGGACACTCGTTGGCGCTTCCTCCTAGTTCATGCGATATGCGGCACTAATGCGGAAGGCGGGCGTCGGTCACGTCCGCTCTGAGTGGCATGAGGTTTGTGAGATTTCAAACATTCCGACCATGCCGCTGACGTTTGATGCATTGTGAGATTTTTACCATCCATACCGAGCCGCAGACGTCGGATGCAAAAAATTGTCCGGACCACGCTTGATGCATGGTGTTGGATGTCAGAAGATGTCCGGACCGCACGGACCATTCCTGGATACTAGACCCGCTGCATCAGTTCCCAAGGCTCCAATGTAAGAGGCATCAATATTCAGTTTAGCGTAATCATCAGGGGGTTTTGGTCCAAACAGCACCCTACGCTTCGGTACAACCCCCCACCAAAACGTATAAAGGGCAATATAGTCTTTTCACGCACCTCTCCTTTTTCATACGCATGTTCTGTTGCACGCTGTACGTACGAGGAGCCCATTTATGTGCTAACACCCACAGGTTGGCCCATTAATATATTTTTTAATATGCAAAAACAGATGCGGATAGTGTGATTCGAACTCATTACCACATTACCACATTGTATTCATACAGTGCACTAACCAACTGGTAGAGCTGATGCTGGCGTACAGACCACAACTTTTCTTATTCTTATGCTAAACAACTCGTGAACAACCTATGTACCCATGCGTTCTACAAATGTTTCTCGGCCGCAGCCGTGCCCTCGGACGTGACGTAAACAAGAAAGGCAACGCCTTGTTTAATTTTTTTCCCGGTTTTGTCTAGCCAATTTTCTACTGTTTTTTTCTCGATCTTCTTCTCTTTTTTTCATTTTCTTTTCCTTTCTAAAATTCACGAAATTTTTCTAAAATCCAGAAATTTTCATAAATCCGTGAACTGTGTTTTAAGTCCGTGTCTAATTTCTTAAACTTGTGAACTTTTTCCGAAATCACTGATTTTTTTTCAAATACATGAACGATTTTCAGATCCGCAAACCTGTCTCAATTTTTACAAACTTTTTCTAAAACCCATGATTTTTTTTCCAAAAACTCGTGCGAACAATCTATGTCCGAGTGAGAGGAAAGATGAACGAGAAGGAAATAGCCATTTCCTCTGCTTGTCATAAGCATCGGTCTTCAATGTACTCTTTGTTTAGGATATGGACTGCTACCCTGAATATTCACTAGTTTCGAACTAGGAAGGTTCATACAAACAGTTCGTATTCTTCAAAATGAGAGCATTGATGACTGTTGTATTGTTTTAAAATTAACTTTTTTTGGTTCTTGTATTATTTGTCCTGTGACATTTTTTTTGTCACGTAGCATTTTTTTCACATCCATCAAGTGAATCCATTTATTTCCCATAGTATTCTATCATCATGGCAAGCATCCATGTCAAGTTTTATTATTTTTTGTTATTCTATGCATTTTCTAGGGTTTTCTCAGTGGAAAGTCCCTAAAATACTTACCGCACGTGACGCAACGTATGTTTACTGTCCGAATTCATTTAATTTTTGCGTGGAGTACTAGGGTGACCATATTTATTCATATTTATCGCAATGTTACAAAATGTGCAGCATATTTATTTATTTATTCATATTTTTCAAAAAGTTCGAAAATATCAAAAAATGGTCGCATTTTTAGAAAAAAAATCAGATTTTTAAAATTGTTTGTGTTTCCAAATATTATTCTGAATTTTAAAAAAAATCTTGGTTTTCAAAATTTATTCAGAGTTTAAACTCTGTTCTACTTTTCGGAAAATTTGTATGCATGTTAAAAAAATCAATTTTGAATTTTTTTGCGTTCAAAAAAGTCACGTTCAAAATTCTAAAAAATTGTTCAGCTATGTCGCTGTTAATAGTCTTAATATACCGCGCTGCTCCTATGTCACTAGAGTTGGGTCAGTCTAGTGGTTGGCTCATTTTCCTGAGAGTGCAAGGTCCTATGTTCAATACCTGACGCGTGCACATTTTTTTTAGGATTTTCCAGTGTTTCAGATAGACCGACTTGCTGTTGGGCCGGCTCAGGCTACTGTTAGCCGCTGTTTATTTTCGCGAGCTGCCTCAAAAAAAAAATCGTCGCTGGCGTATTTTGAAAAAAAGACCATCATACCCTTTATTATGAAGGAGTATGAAGAGATCTCCTCCGTTGATGTGTTTAGGGGGGTTGTACCAAAGCGAAAGTGTATCTATATTGCAATTTTCACTTGCATTTTATTTTTGCAGCATCCCGCCTGCCCATGCTACAACAAATACAAAACCAAAGTATAATCTGATGAGAGTCACTACACAGGCCCCCTTTACAAAGCCAACTCAAACTCTGAAACAATATTGTACAAGAATATACACAGCGCTGTGTGGACAGAAAAACAAAATGCCTGGCCTTCATGGAGATAGACACATGTGGTTCAGGTTACAATCGATACAAACAGTATCATCTAAGGGCGATACTGATGATCATCTCTGACCAGGAGCCGTCCAGGAGACGTCAGATTTGAGAATCCAACGGCCCAGGATCTTGTATCATGGTATCATCTAAAGCTTGGTATCACTAGATATTTTCCCCTACGGAACCTCCTCTTGGACACTGATGATCGTCGACGTTGTCACAGTAACAACTATAAACTCTTTGAAAAACTAAAAAGATCATTACATGCTGTTCAAAATGGGAGCACGACACACAAAAGCTTTCAATGTCATAACAAAAGGAAGAGCAAGTACGCACGTACAATTGTACGCAGCACACTTAAACAACATCATCAGCAGCACCATGAGTGGCAGCAGTTGTTGCATCGTCAACACTCCCGACATGGTAAAGCAACGCCCATAGGAGCGTTATCAGCTCTCCGCCCCGGGCAATGGCCTCCGCATGCTCGTCCATGTCGTCACAAGAAGCGGTTTCCGACCAGAACTCAGCAAGGGCCTTCCACGCCACCTCCTCTCCTTCCGGCAGCTCCGCCAGCCGCCACCCAAGCTCCACACCATCCCTAAGCACATGGTGCTTTGACCGCATGCTCAGCAGCTCGACCAGCCGCCCATAGTCCATTTCGGACGTTGATATTGTAATGCCAGAACCAGCAAGGGAGCGTTCGGCATCCTTCTTGACGGCCGTGTACAAGCTCTTGCACCAAACGGCATCATCGGGGAGTAGCTTGGGAGAGTACGCCACCAAATAGGCGCAGTATCGTGACAAGTGAGTGGCGACGATCTCATGGTCGGAGAGAAGTTGACGTTGTGAACTCGCCATTGCAAGGATGCTTGTGGCGACATGACACATGAGCATGGCATCAGCTACTCCTTTGGCTCCATGGAATGTCCAAAGGAGTTCCCTGCCGACCTGTAGCTGTAGTCGTAGAGGTGTTGCACCAGGGTTGCTTCGGTGCCTGATTTTTTTTTGGGTCGAACATTCTCACTGCATTGACGACGGCAACCTTCACCACTCTTGGGACCTTCTTCTTGTGGTCAGGGAGATGAAAGATAAGTCGAAGAATAACCATTGGATTAATACTTGGGTGAACCACTAGGATTGGCACTGGTTCATCTTGTCCTCCCAGTTCCCCAACAGCTTGCATCTGGAGCTCAGCACGAGACCAATGCATTTACCAACTATCAGAGATCGCCGCCAAGATGTATGTGTTACGTAGCCACAAATTAGGGCTACTTTGGTCCAGTTGGAGCAAGTGCAAGAAGTAATTTCCCTCACTTCAACAAGCACAACTAGTGCAGCAAGCAGATATACCGGAAGAAGGTCAAAGTATAATATTCCTTGATACAATTCTCCCAAACGCATCTCATCAATAGGGATATACATAGTGTCAGAAGGAGAATGACAATACACTCTATGGTAACCGATCTGGCAACCATCCGGACCACTAAACACAAGTACACAATACACGATGGCAATTAAGCAGTAGCCGATGCTTGAGAGTGAAACAGATATACTCAATATGGGTAGCCATCTTCGTGAATATGATATTGGAATGGATGTATAATAGTAATCATGAAGAAATGAAAGCTCATGTGCAATCACCCCAAGGACCCTTTCATCATCAGAATCCGTGAGCAACAAATGTCTTATAAAGTTGCTTACTTTCATAGAGGCATCCTCACTAATTGTGTACCTTGCAAACCGACACCGCAATAGCTTGAACAATGCAAATGAAAGGCATAAATCCTTGTGTTGCTCCGTTGGCCTCGGAAGGACTGTATCATCCAACTTCCAAACTTGGTCGATCGTCACTATTCCATTGTTGCTCATCCTTGTCAAGCTGTAGCCATGAGGTTGGTTTTCTACCAAAACATTGCCCTCTCTCATAACTATAAGTGGAGGAGGTATCTGCTGAGTTACTAGTCTAGCATGATGGGTTCCATAGCGTAGTTGATCCATATATCCAACAATGAGACGAGGATTACGTCCAAATGCTAATGATTTCTTGGCTTTGTACCATGCATAGTACTTGAAAAGCAGTTTGGCCAGGATAAGAGCATATGGTATTGCAAAGATGAGATAATAGATATTATCTTTAGACCATTTGACATATCCAGATGGATGACCACCTGACTCTATGATGATGTAGGCAAGGTAGGATGTCCATATTGCTTGAAGAAGCTGCACTTTAGCAGGGGTGATGCTTCGACCTTCTCTTGAATCACTGGCCACTATCGCGGTGGCATTGGTACCCACGATCTGCACAAGACCAATCCACAACATGACCAGGATCATGTGAATAATCGCTCCACAGTCAGCTGTTATGACTCGGTCGGATTTTATGTAAATGTTGAAGGTGTAAGGATTTTTTAAGGTGGAGGCAAGATAGGAGACGATGGGAAGGAACAAGGTGGTAGCTCCTAGATAGAGGAAGCGGATCAAAGGATGGCGGCGGTAGCGATGCCCGTAGGCGCCTATCCCGGCTATGACTACCATCAACATGGTGTTCAGCACTAGGAGAGCGTCGACACCCAATAGGAATCCTCTCACATGCTTGGATAAGAAACGCAATTCATCATCAGTGCAGACCTCGGTTGAATTTCCATGCATGATATATATTTACCTGGTTGTCAAATTCGAACATTAGAATACTATAGTTATTATTTGGGAAATTATCACCAAGATGCACCATTCCAAACAAAGGTATAGTAGCCTTTCTCATCAATGTGACACAGAGTCAATTGGTTAAACCATAGTGAAATGACCATACCGACCTCGTCAGAAACCATGATAAATGTTGCTAACTTTTAGAATAATTCGAGGCACTCTGTCGATCTACCGAGGACCAAGCAATCACACGAGGCATGACACCGAGATTTGTTAACGAGGTTCACCGATATGGCTACATCCCCGGGGCATGACTACGGGCGCTCCTCCCCATGACACCGTCACAATACTGCACCCCGGCCGCCCGGGCGCCGGCACACGCCGCCGGCTCCCCCGCGTGCCTGTGCTATTATGTTGGCATAGGTTACATCGTGTGTCTACCCCCGATATATATGAGAGGCCTAGGATACAAGTGTCCTACTTGGACACGACTCCATATCCTGTCTACACACCGTACGAGTCCAAGTCCAACTGTAACCTAACCTGTATAATAATATTCGATACAATTCTAACAAACTTCACCTTGGCGAATATTCTTCACCAGCTTGAATTCATCCATGCATCAAACTCCTTGTACATTGGACTTGAGATACGCCATGAGCACCGCTGCTACTCCCAGACTCCATGTGACTCCACCTGCAACTGTTGCCCCTTCTCGTCTTCTTCACAGTCAACACTCGAGCAAAAATCAAGTTTCTCATTACTCTACTTTGTGCTCCCAACTTCCGGAGTGTCCGTTCAACACAATCACACACCGACCACTGTCTGAGTGAAAATGAACAACTCACATATTGGACGCCACATATAAGAGTTACCTGAACTCAACGTCACCGCTCTTTCTTGACTGCTTGTCTGAAACTTGAAGGAATTTCACCGTCGCCCTGTGTCACCCTGAGTCAAATTCACAGTTGTCTCACCCCTTTTCCGGATAGTCTCTGGCATGTCCCACAGCTATAGCACTCCGCCTCATTCTGTATTTGTCATCCGCACTTTGCCATGTGCACTGAACAGAATAGAATATACGACCATGTACTCTCTCAGCTTTTGACAATTTCAGACTTTCCGCCACTTTCTCAGATTCTCCATGGTCAACTCCTGTCCATCAACTAGCACTGATAGACCCAGTCACCAACTTGAAGCTGGTACTCATCAACACTACTTCAGCACCCCTGCACACTTTGTCTGGCCACATGTCTGACCACCAGTGCCTTGGCCTGTCGCTGTGTCCCGTGCTTACCGCACGCCTCGCCGCTATCACCGCGTCGAGCCTCTGCTGTCCTGGTCGAGTCTCCCGGGTAGCTAGCCCCCACTGCCTCAACCCCCACTGCAGAGAACCATCGATCATCACCAACCGATGCCGAGTATCACGCCTCCATCAGACCACTGGCGCCCAGTCCGATCCACGTGTCTCTCGCTTTACCCCCTGAAATAGGCTTCGACTCTCCGTTAACTTACGCCGTAGCCCCTCCATCAGCACAGAGTGTAGTCATCTGTCAGACTCCAGCTCCATCTTCAACATGACTCCATGGTGGTTGTACGAGCCACCCCCACGCCCTGTCGACTTCAAGCTCTCATGTGTACACAACCTTCAACCCTGCGTCATTGTCTTGTCGAAGCTGCACAAGCCCTCAAGCCTGCACCACGTGTTTCCACGCCCCAGAAGTTAGCCACCATCAGCATCACGCTCCTATGTCGTCGTCGCTGAAATCACCGCCGTCTTCTGCTTTGACCAACATATCCGTCGATCCGTCAGACAGTCCAGTCCGACCCAGCCGAAATTATCCGACTGCAACCATGCTCCACCCTGCGTCGTGTCTGCACATGCATCTCCGTGCATTGCCTTGACGCCCTGCGTATGCATGATCCTGTCACGACACGCTTCAGACTCCTCCGAGCCTTATACGCATGTCACCAACCTGCCAACCTTACGGTAAAATCCCGTGCGCAATTTGCAACACTTCCAAAAGAAAATCATGTTGCATCCCAAAGCCACGTACATACCTTAGTGCAGGTTCCTTTCTTCAAACAAATCTCACGTGTATCTGTATGCACATCAACACAGGCACCGCACCTTCTCGTGCCTCGCCACACATCCCAGGTTGCACATCAGCCTCCAGCCACGCGGACTCATACGGCTTTCAGCCCGTCTCAGCCTCACACAGGCCAGCCCCAGCTAGACCAGCCGTGCGCCGCACTGCGGCCTTAGCCTCTGGCGGCCCTCCCCGTGTACGACGCGCCGCCTGCACACTGCCTCGGATCCGATCGATCCGATCTCGCCCGTTGCGCTGACTAGGGTTGCCTGCTCGCGGCCACCGCTGCCCATCGCTTCCCGCCGAGATGACCTCGAGTACGATTTTGCAGCCGCTGTTTCCGTCCGAGACTCCAGCCGCTGCACTCATGCGCCTGTACGTTGCTCCGCACGATTCCCGATTGCTTCTACCCGATCTCGTCGACAGCGCACCGTATGATCTCCACAGAACAATCACTTCCGCACATCGTCTTTGCGCCGAGCTCGACCACGATCCATCCTCTAAATCAACGAATCCGCAACCTCATTGTAACCTTGCTCATGATACCACTTGTTAGAATAATCCAAGGCACTCCGTCGATCTATTGAGGACCAAGCAATCACACGAGGCATGACACCGAGATTTGTTAACGAGGTTCACCGATATGGCTACATCCCCGGGGCATGACTACGGGCGCTCCTCCCCATGACACCGTCACAATACCGCACCCCGGCCGCCCGGGCGCCGGCACACGCCGCCGGCTTCCCCGCGTGCCTGTGCTATTATGTTGGCATAGATTACATCGTGTGTCTACCCCCGATATATATGAGAGGCCTAGGATACAAGTGTCCTACTTGGACACGACTCCATATCCTGTCTACACACCGTACGAGTCCAAGTCCAACTGTAACATAACTTGTACAATAATATTCGACACAATTCTAACATTAATTAATTAAGGCGCACCACGTACTAAATCTTGCTAACTAATTAAGGAGTACCTGAAGTTACGGTCCAGAGCACCAAGGTATTTCTGCTCGATCGACCCTGCGTCCTGACAGACTGATTGCGATGATGCGCTCCGCGTGACGTGGATATGGCCAAAGTACGTAGTACATGGAGTACTTAACGAGTGCAAATAACCTCGGTTAGTACGTCCCCTCTTTTTGTCCTTTTAATTTGATTGCGCATTGCTGAGATCAGAATCGAGAGAGAGGGAGGGAGGCACCACCTACTGTCCTTGTTTCAGCTGGAGAGCTAGCCTCGGAAGTAGTTTCCTTTTTGGTATTTTCATAGAGACAGCAACGGTGTCCCCAAGGCTCTCAATCGGCCTTGCCGTACCACCACAATGTTGGAAATGTTGACAAGAAGAATGTGTCTCCTGCTCTGTTTACCCATCTAAAACAAAATCAGTGTTCTTGCTTACATTTTTATTTAGTTTTGCAAACCTCACGGCTGACGGTAATGGTACAGTAATAAATGGAACACCAAAGTAATCTGCCGAGTCACTTCATTGACTGGGGGGTAGTCTCTGTCGACTGCATCGCTGGGTGTGTGTGTGTGTTTTAATTATTTGGATTGCTTACCACATGTGTCATGTGGTGTGTGTGTGTGTGTGTGTGTGTGTGTGTTTTGAGAAGAAGAAGACCAGATTACCCTGGAGCAGAATACACTTTGTTTCTGCACTTCTTTTGGACTGGCCTTGTCACGGATGGGGGGATAGGCCAGCCCATGAACACGAATAAAACTGTGTGGGTAGGTAACTGGCCCCCCTCGAAAAAAAAGGTGGGTAATGGGTTTTGCAATCCGGTCTGTTAGTAGTACGGTAATCGAGGTGGAAAACCGAAAACACTGCAGGCAGAAGGGGAGAATTTCGGGGGCTCCAAGGAGGGAATTCGGCCTGACCACCCAAACGAAATCAGTTGAATTTTTTAGAGCTATGGATTGAACTGGAAAGCCAACAAAGACACGTCTCACACTCCCACTGGACAAAAATCCGACCTAAACCGAAATGAACAGACGGCCGATGATTAGACAGTTCCTAGAACATTTATGTTGCGGTTGCAACACACGTGCAATTATCTAGTATGAGTATAAGACAAGGACAACCTGAAGTTCATTGTCCAAGGCCATCAATCTAAAAGTCAAGTCAGAAGGCCTTGCCACCATAATGATGGAAATGTGACAAGACTGTGTCTTCTGTTCTGTTTACCCATCTTTTTTTCGTGAATACGCAAAGCTTGTGTATCTTTCATTGATAGAAGGAGTTGAAATGAGAATACAGAGGGGTACATCGCATGGCACAACCAGTGATGGCATGAACATGGTGCCCAAAACAGAGAGACATGAAATGCTCAGCCTAAATAGGAGGTACAACACAGCGCTAAACCTAAACTACCCAGACCAACAAAAACAACCCAAACTAAGACAATGCCCTAACACTCGGAATCTAGTACCAGACACGGCATAAGCCAGCAAGACGGCGCCTTTATGAAAGGGAACGACGCCATGACGCCGCTGTTGTCGGACTCAAGGAACTGGATATGGGGTTTCCCCGGCACTCGAAGAGCCGTTTACCCATCTCAGAAACTAGTATTCTCGCTTACATTTTATTTCGAAAAATCTCGGCTGACGATGGTACAGTAAACACAAAACCGCAGTATAATCTGATGAGAGTCACTACACAGGCCCTCTTTACAAAGCCAACTGAAAGTCTGAACCAATGTTGTACAAGAATATACACAACTTTGTATGGACAGAAAAAATGCTTGACCTTCATCGAGGAAGAATCGTCTTGGACTTGTACAAAACTAAAACAATGCCCAACTTGCAGAACAATGCCATTCAGGAAGAATTACTCCGGCCTCCGGGGCTCAGCGGAATGACCACTGTATCTCCTCGAGCGTTCTTCCCTTGGTTTCCGGCACCCAGAGGATGACGAACACGAGTGTAAAGGCGCTCACGAGCATATAGGACACAAAGGTACCTGCAGAGATAATTGTAAAACATAAGTAACTTGCGTCAGGCTATGGCTTCATAATAATTCTGCTACTCTAGGGGAACAGAGAAAGCACAAGAGTGAGTGTGAACCTCCAGCACTCCAGCTGAGCAGCAAGTTTGCTGTCATCGTTATCCCAAAGGAAGTGAGCCAATTGGCAAGCGTCGCGAAGCTTCCTGCAAGACTCTTGATGCTCACCGGAAGGATCTGTAAACATAACAAGTCCAAAAGTATGGTTATGTGAATGCTCCAGTGACAATGCGACATAACAAAATAGTTTTATGAACTATGATGAGTATGCAAATTCTAAGTACCTCAGACATTATGACCCATGGAATGGCGCCCATACCAAAGGAGAAGGCGATAACATAAGCCTGAATGAAGTGTCAAGTTAGTATTTCAGGCACATCTTGCATATTTGCGATGTAATTTTTCAGACCAAACAATTTAACTGACGGATGAACGTACCACAATAGCAAGCAAGGAGACCATGCTCAATATGTAATACATATGAGAATCTTGTGAAACAGTGTCCTGGAAAAAAATTAAACCATCATTATATAAGAAAATGTTCAGCAGATTGACAGAACAGGTCCTGTGATTTATTGTGTTACCCTGTAGTACAGAAACCTGAACATACCTTGATAAAAAATATGACGGCAACCGCAAGAAGGCTTATAGTCATCCCAGCAGAAGATATCTGGAAGTTGAAGTGAGAGCTAGATTATAGTTACAGACAACTACAGTAACAAACTAGTTTCACAGGGAGGAGGAAGTTACGATGAGTAGGATACGCCGGCCAGCCCTGTCTAGTAACCAGGTTGTAACTAGAGTGGCAAGAACCTGATGAAAAATGCTGTCAGCAGCATAATGTGAACTACTAAGAGACAAGAAAAAAATCTGTCGAGTTACACACCTGAATACCTCCAAGCCCACATGTGGCCAAGTCACTGTTTGTAATACCTGAAGAGCTTTTCATGTTAAATCTAGCAGCTAATAAGTTGGCTATAATATAACAATGAAAAACTGTCTAACAAATTGTTCAACTTACCTGCAGCTTTGAAGATGCTACTAGCATAAAACAGTATAGCGTTGATTCCGCTTAGCTGTTGTAGTACAAGCAGGCCAATTCCTAGCTGCCAAGTTGTGCCACAATCACAATTATTACAGGACGTAATTATGAATTTTGGTATGAAATAGACCGGGAAGTTAAGGAGGTTACAATCAGGGGCATGCGGAATTTCTTTTGGTTTAACTCTTGGAAACGGATCGCCGCCCTTTTGTTTGCTGATGTTACTGCTCTCTGCATAATGTTCGCAAACATTAACATTGGTGACTAAGCTAAAAATACTACACATAGATTTTTGCAGTTAGTCAGTCCAGAAGAAAAAAAGGCAGGTGCTTGCCTTTATATCATTCACTTCTGAGGTGATGTCAGTCTCAAATCCCCTCAAAACTTGTAGAGAGGTCTCAAAGTCCTCCATCTTGTTCATCTTTGCCTAAAGATTGATGCACAAAAGTGGTTAATAACAATAATCAGAATGATGCAGAACTTTGTATCAACATTTGCGTATACAAACCAGCCATCTTGGAGATTCTGGAATGAAGAATAGGCCTGGTATCAATATTGTGCATGGCAAGATTCCTACAACAATGACATGCCAGAGATTTGAATCAGAAATAGTCGGAGATTTAGAAGCGCCGGAGCCCACAAACACAAAGTACTAGCATAATCAGCACTGTTTACTGACACAGTATCTTTCTCTCTAAAAACTGAAATGAAATATTTGCCTAGGGTATCTCAGGATTCTAGTCATATTTGTCAACATGGCATTTACTGTTACTACTCTTGTGAACTGAAATATCAGAAGTTTACTGAATACTGACAGCGAAAACATCAAATTCAGTAATGTGTCAGGACTAAGTCATGTTACCTATCACTGCAAGCATCCTCCAAGGAACAAACATGCCGAGAATATAGGCCAACACAATACCAATCGTTACCGACAACTGCAGAATGAACAATTGCATAATTAGTCCAACAAAAAAACAAGCTTAAGTCTTGGTCTGACGAAAAGACAAGTTGCTTGTGAGGATGAGCATACCTGGTTCACGGAGCCTAGAGCGCCTCTCATGTTCTGAGGAGAAATCTCTGCTATGTATACTGGCACCTGTTATGACAAAAATAACAGATCAGGACTATGTCTTGTAACTAGTCCAAGATTCTTTTTTTTCGAAACGACTAGTCCAAGATTCTTCTAACAACAAATAAACACCATACTGTGGATGCTACATGTTGTCCCCATACTACTGACATCCTGTTGATCTTTTTTTCTGAATAACTTAACTAGATAGACACATCGAAACATAGATCTTCAATGCAAAAATATTAAGCAGGCACAAAACAGAGTGTTCTTATACTAACCGTGTAGGATATGACACCGACCCCAAATCCTTCAAGCAAACGTCCCATATACAGAAAAGAAGTGTCCTGTAAAACAAACGCCGACAAGCGTCAGGTTCAGAAGCAGGAACAGCAAGTGGTGAAACAAATTCTCTGGAAAATGCACTACTGTCATACTTTTGCGAAGGAGATGGCAAGCCAGCCGATGATGTTAGGAATAGCAGCAATCATCAATGACTGGAAAATGAATGAGCAAGCTTGTTAGAAATAAACAGAAGAGCATTAGTTCAGCTAGCTACCGAAACATTGCGACGATACGCCCAAAAATCAGAAGTTTGACACATCAGTAATGCTCCACCCCCACATTTGGTTCATTTCAATTCCTTGATTACCATACCAATGACAACCAAGAGCTGACTCATGGACCTGATAAGGTCAAAACCCCAATGCAGCAGATTGTGCCGGCAAGGCAGCGATTCTGGAGCGCATAATTTCAAGTCACCGAAATAAAATGATCAGCATTTGATATACAAAATCACACCCACTTGATTTGATTTGATTTGATTTGAATTAACCGAAAGATTGCATTGCTATTGGTTGTAGTGTACCATCAATCAACAAATCATTGACGTTGACCCTTGTGAACTTTCAGGCCACATGCAGCAGCAAACTAATCCATCTGGCAACGATATACTACTGACAGCTGACAGCAACCGCATAGAGGAATGACCAAGCAGGTCAAGGAAAGAAAGAAAGAAAAATCTCACCCCTTTGCGGCCAATGTGCTCGGCCATCTGCCCGCTGGCGATGGCGCCGACCATGGCGCCGACGTTGGACAGCGAGCCGAACACCGAGAACTGCAGGGCGCGCGGGCAGCGTCAATTAGTACTAAGATACCGAGCCAAGCCAGAGAGAGAGAGGCAATGAATTAATGGAGAATAAACGACGGACCTCGGAGATGGAGAGGTTGAGGTCGCGGATGATGGCGGCCTGGGTGGGGGAGGAGAAGCCGCCGGTGAAGCCGAACTGGATGGGGCCGAGCGCGACGATCATGGTGCAGAGGAAGGCCGAGACGTGCGACTCCCGCATGATGGCCATGGAGGAGGTCCCCGCCGTGAGGCTGGACTGGCGCGACCCCATCCTGTACCAGCTCCCCGTGTTCACCAGCAGCGGCTGCTTCCGCGCGTCATGGTCGCTCCCGCTCTCGTACCCTCCCCCTCCGCCTCCCCCGCCCCTGCCGCTGCTGCCGCCGTTCATGGCACCTCGCTCTCCTAGCTCTCTCTGTCTGTCGATGGCGACCTCGCCGGACGGATGAGCGAGAGAGAGATGGGAGAAGAAGAGGGGGAGAAGATCGGAGGAAGACGATGCGACCCTACGCTGCGCCTCCCGTTGAAATGGGGAAGAGGAGAGGGGCGTGGGTTGTCTGTCCGTCCGTCCGTCCTGCTTGCCGGTCGTGCTCCGAGGCGGGCCCACTTGGCAGTCACTCGGGCGGAGAGCTGGACGAAGTGGTGGTGGGCCCAACTTGCTCTTATCTTACGACCTCTCGCTGTCTCGTCTGGATATTTTTCCGAGCGACGACTACTCGTGGGTCGATATATGGAAAAGTAGTAAGCGTCAATCAATGTCCATAATTGTTCAGAAATTATAAACAACGTTAAGGATTTGGCCCTGGCAAATCAAACGTTTTCGACGACAATTTTGTTGACTCGACGAAGGATGACAAGTTTAATTGACACACGCAACAAATTTCTGATAAAAAACACATTGAGCATGGATTTGTCATGCTTGCCAACTAAATTAGTCATCTCGCGTCACTAAAATTGTCATAGAAAACTTTCGATTTGCCATGATCAAATTCGAAACGTTCGGGATTTATTGGGGTCCTAATTGCTTGCTAAATAATACTCCGACGTTGTGGGTCACTAGATATGGAACATCTTATATTTGTTTACAGATGTAGTTTTCTTTCCTATGAGTACATATCTGGTGGAAACCACATATTCAGTGGAAGCATGGAAACTTCATCCTGTGCCGTTGGATAGGAAGTGTGTGGTGTGAGATGATAAGATGTACAAACTGCAAAAACAACCCCGTAATCTTAATGTACGGTGGTACATTATCCTAACGGAAGCTGAGCCATCCCGTGCCTTAAACCATGGAGCTATCCCGATTCAATTTTCTTCCATCAACAACTAGGGTTAGGAGATCTGGAGATGGTGGCTTCGGCCAACAAGACGCCCTCGTTCCGCGCACGGCCGGCGACCGGCGACCGGCGCGACTAATTCCTCTCCAGCGGCTGCCTTCTCTCCTCTCCGGCCGGTGGCCCACTGCGCCAACCCACCACGACGACCTCGTTCCCGTAGGGCCGGCGACCGACTGGCGCGGCTAATTCCGTTGCGGCAGCTGGCTTCTCTCTCTCCGACGTATGGCGCACCGGGCCAATCCTCCTCTGAGCGCTCCCCATCGAATTGGTACTGGATCCAGGTCCGAAGGTATGAGGATTTCTATCACATTGTTCATCTTGTATGATGTGCCATATTCTCTTCTAGTTGGGCTAGATTTGCCAAGGAAATATAGAGGACAAGGTCGTGGATTCTGGTTGTCTCTTTCAAGATTAGCCTTCTGAACAGGATCTACAAAGCCTTTTTCCTCAACTGAAGCAGTTTCAGTAGCCTCTCTGTAGATCTTGAAAATAAGCATATCCAGAAAACTTTTTACACTAGATATAGCCATAAAGCAACCACGTACACAGTCGTTTATCACAAGAATCTGTCACCAACTGGAATGTAGAACACTTGAACTCTCAGTTTATGTAATGCAAAAAACACATATTTCCAGCATGCATAGTCCATGATCAAAGAACTAATTATACACTGAAAAACTGGGCACACAAGATCAATGTACACGCAAACCAAGATCCAGCAAGTTCAGTTTAGATTTTCGTCTTGAGGAAGTTGGTAAAGTCTAATTCATCTGGTATGTAGTTGTTATATTAATGCAGCAACAGGTATGTCCTATCATGCTAATTTGACAATACTGTACAACATGATGGTTGTTCTAGGCATATTTATTAGTGTATAGTTATTAAATGAAGGAAATCATTACTTCTTATAGACTTTTGTGTGATATGCTGGGATATAAGAAAGGAGTTGAAACTGTTTGAGCATAGGAAAATTGTATGAATGATGTTAGCTATCAGTTTTAATTTATATTGCAATTGATTGGGGAAGTGAGCTGAGATTAGGTATTCCTAACATTTGAATGTTCTTTCTAACATGATTACGGTACATTCATTTGGACTTAGTTTAGAGAATACTTCTAAAATTTTGCTTGCTAATAAATACAACACATTGATGTATCTATATTTGTAGATTTGTTTTGAAATTCGTTTCAAAAAATTAGGTATAATTTCTTGCTATTTTTCCTAGTGCCCTGACCAATTGAACTTTTTTGTTCCAGGTTGCTTGGTGGCACTAGCTTCAGCAAGTTATTAGGACTAATATACTATGGCATTGTGATCTTATCTAGTGTACTGGAGCCATTAGCTATTGGCGCTAGACTTATGCAAGTTATTAGCTAGCTATGTGCTCTATGACTGATCGATGTATAAAGCTACAGATTTGCCATCAGTTAGTGATGCTCTATTTTGTAACTTTGTACTGTAGTAAAGCATTATCTTAAGTGACTGAATAAGATTGATGCTGCATAATGACACTGTGTGCAACTGACCTGATTGCTTTAAGTTTATTATTTAAACAATGATTTCAATTGTTGGAATGTGCTGTGCGAAGTGCAGGTGTGTTCTGGAGCTGGGCAATGGTTTTGATTATGGTTGACGAAAATGATCTGGGCAATGGTTTTGGCTGTTGTTTGTTCTACTTGGATTTGCAAGGAACTGGGCAGACTTCAATATTATATTATGATTCTAATCTAAACGCTATTAGGATATCAAATATCGAATTAAGCTAGCTGTGATATGGGGATCATATATGGAGAAGCACAGGTGTATGTGGGGACATGTGCAGACTTGTTGTAATACTTGGAATCGATAGGGGGTTATGTGTAAAATAGAATGCTGGCAACAGGCGTTTTTCTGCAAAACTGCATGTAGCAGTTATGGCTGAATCTAGTCCATAGATACAAGATCCAACAGCCTATGCTCAAGTTTCCATGCTTCCACTGAATATGTGGTTTCCACCTGATATTGTCTCCTTTCCTATTCTACTTTTTTTGTATGCAAACGGCCATATATTAAGTAACATAAACACTTGCAAAAGCACTCATATGCATCCAAATTCTTAGGGAGTCGAGGTCTTTTTCCTTTTGCATTCCCCAGCGATGGCGTCGGTAGCAAAGCCTTGTCACCTTTTGAGAATGTTTAGATCCACCGGTAGACAATGAATTGTTTGTCTTCTATCAAATCTCTCTTATTTAAAGTATATGTAATTTCGGCTTATGTTACTTTCTTCCCTTTGTCCTCTCCTTGCTCACTCCACCTCCTTTTCGGCACTGTTGGTTTTTTATGGCATTTTCCTTAGAACTGCTTTAATTGTCTCACATCTTACATTTTTAAAATAAAATCATGTTTTACCTAACCGAAATGTATTGATTCATTATTTGTGTAAACATGACGATTGCGTAGTACACAATATTTGTGCTCCTGTGCAACACACTAACCATTTTATCTAGTATTATAACATTTGTTTTTCTTCTCTGGCACAAAACTGAGAAATGAACCGCCTAGTAGCTGTCAAAAGAAAGAAAAGAAGTCCAGCGCCCAGTTGTGTGTTTGATAGAATACTATTGTCACGGAAAATGCAGCGCACGTTGGTGCCAAGAGGGATCCACATCGACATATGTGGTAGGTGGGCATCAGATTGGATCAGGGGAGCCATCTCGTGCAATCATGCTTTGATGTGATGGCCTTTGTGTTTATCGTGGAGTACTAGTTAACTACTTAATCATCGACCGGGCGGTGGTGAGAAAGAGACATGCTGCCGAAATGAGGACGTACATACTCCTCGTGATTATGTACCCCGCTTCAGGTGGTTAGGAACGGCCTTTGAAAATCATCCAACAATTCACGACATGGACACAGTCGTGTACCAATCACGTCGCAACATTTTGAATCCAAATGCGAACCGCACTTTGAGAAATGGAAGCAACGGTTCAGCCATGAATTTTTCTTCGGAGTGGATGAAAATGGCTCCACCGACAGGGGTGGAGATACTCCGGTATATTGCTGGAAGAAGATTGGAATGCACACCAAAAGGTGATCGAAATAAATAGGATAGAAGTCTTTCAAAATCGCTCCCAGACGGGTCTTCAGATCTACTCCATCCATCCGGAAATACTTGTCATTAAAATGGATGAAAATGGATGTATCTAGAACTAAAATACATCTAGATACATCCATTTCAATGACAAGTATTTTCGGATGGAGGGAGTACAGTCTTGATGTGTGCCGCTATGCTACCAAAACGAGAAGAATTGTGATGCAACTCCTTCCCACCACGCTGACGCTCCTCTGGATGGTGTTGGCAACCTCATGTCCATGTAAATTCTTCAGATCAACATGATTAATTAGGGCTCCTTTGAATCAAAGGATGTTTTATAGGATTTCTGGAGGATTGAAATCCTTAGGATTCTTTTTCCTATGTTGGTTCTTTGATTTATATGATTTTTGTGTTAAACACAATTGTATACGTGTTGTAGCGTGGCAGGAGATTGCATTACTTGCGCATATATGCTAGGTAGTTAGGAAGGACATTTATCTTAACTAGAGTCCTTATCTCTACCTCTTTCTTTCTTCTCAAGCTTGTAATCTCAACTGCTGTATGCGCTATCCAGGGAGGTGCACCCCTGGCCTTTATAACACGCAACAGCGCCCCCACGATGGGTAAGACGCTTTCGCCTATTCGCACATGGTATCAGAGCCTCCTCTTCCAAACCATAGCTGCTCCATAGTCCCAAGCCATGTCTTCCTCCAGCGCCGCCCCAAGCAATCTCGGTCAGGTCATGGAGAAGCTCTCCCGGACAAACTACGTCCTGTGGCGAACTCAGGTTACGCCGCAGCTGAGGGGAGCCGGGCTCTTCGGCTACGTCGATGGGACGATGCCGGAACCCACCCGCCTCCTCGTCACCAAGGACAAGGAAGGCAAGGAGTCGTCTGAGCTAAACCCTCTCCATCCCATCTGGGTGAGGGAGGATCAACAAGTTCTCGGCTACCTCCTCAACAACCTCTCCAAGGAAGTGCTGATCGCGGTGACCACGGTCACCACCGCGCATGCCCTCTGGGTGGCGCTTGCAGGCATGTTTTCTTCTCAATCTTTGAGCCGTGTAAATAATATTCGCACTACCTTGATCAATGCACAGAAGGGCACCCAATCGGTTGCTGCATACTACGCTCATATGCGTGGCCTTGCCGATGAACTCGTCGCGGCCGGCAAGCCCATCCAGGATGATGAGCTCATCTCCTACCTGCTGCATGGGCTGGATATGGACTACCAGCCCCTCGTCTCCGCCCTCGACGCCCGTGTCACGCCGGTCTCCATCGACGAGCTGTACTCCATGCTGAGCAACTTTGATCAGCGTGTGGCACAGTTCCACAGCACCGGCGGCGGCTTCAAGTCTTCGGCCAACGCCGCCACTCGCGGGCGCGGCGGGTACTCCTCGCGCTCTCGCGGTCCTCCTCGACACAAGGGCAAGCAAGGTGGCGGCGGCTCCAGCAACTCCTCTCGCGGCGGACGTCCCAACTTCACCAACAATAGGGGCCGTCGCGGCGGGGGTGGCAGCGGTGGTGGCTCGGGCAGATCACGTCCTGATGCCGTTCGTTGCCAGATCTGCGGCAAGCCTGGCCACACGGCCAAGTACTGCTGGTATCGTTTCGATGAAGACGATGCCTCCTCTGAAGAAGATGACAAGATAGCTACCGCTGCTGATGGGTCATATGGCGTTGATACTAATTGGTATCTTGACAGCGGCACTGCCAACCACCTCACGGGAGAACTTGAGAAGGTGACTCTTCGTGAGAAATATCATGGCAAAGACCAAATTCACACGGCAAGTGGTGCAGGTATGAGGATAAGTCACATAGGTCATTCGGTTATACGTACCCCTTCTCGCAAGATTCACCTTAGAAAATTTTTGCATGTTCCTAGTGCCAACAAAAATCTTCTCTCCGTTCATCGCATTACCATTGATAATCATGTATTCACTGAATTCCATCATTTCTTCTTTTTGATCAAGGATCAGGCCACGAGGAAAATTCTCTATCGAGGTAGATGTGTTCGAGGGCTTTACCCGTTGATTACAGAGTTTAGAAGATCAAATAAACAAGCTTTGTGGTGCTATCAAGCTTTCGTCCACACGATGGCACGATCGTTTAGGACATGCATCTTTTTCTTTGGTTGAACGTTTGCTTAGGAAAAATAAGCTCCCATTTGTTGGTGAGCGGAATATTGAAACTATTCGTGATTCTTGCCAAAGAGCAAAATGTCATCAATTACCTTACCCTATATCTACTAGTGTTTCCACTCAACCTTTGCAATTGATATTCTCTGATGTTTGGGTCCTGCCCCTACCTCGGTTGGTCGACACACATACTATGTTAGCTTTATTGATGACTATAGCAAATTTTCTTGGATTTACCTTCTCAAGAAAAGATCCGATGTTTTTCAAGTGTTCAAAAATTTTCAAGCACTTGTAGAACGCAAGTTTGACAGCAAAATTCTTGCTGTCCAATCCGACTGGGGGGGGGGGGGGTATGAGAAGCTCAACTCCTTCTTTCAAACTCTTGGCATATCCCATCATGTGTCATGCCCTCACGCTCACCAATAAAACGGATCGGCCGAACGCAAACATAGGCACATAGTGGAGGTTGGTCTAGCTCTTCTTGCCGGCGCTTCTATGCCCCTTAAATTTTGGGACGAAGCGTTTCTCACGGCCGTTCACATTATCAACATGCTTCCTAGTCGAGTTATCAACAACCACACACCCACCAAACGACTCCTTCATGTCAAACCCGACTACACATCACTTCGTGTTTTTGGGTGTGCCTGTTGGCCTAATCTTCAACCGTACAACTCTCGCAAGCTCATGTTTCGCTCAAAACAATGTGTCTTTCTCGGGTATAGTTCTCAACACAAGGGGGTCAAATGTCTAGATGTCTCTACTGGTCGAGTTTACATATCCCGTGATGTTGTATTCGATGAAACCAAGTTTCCTTTCGCTGAGTTACACCCAAACGCCGGCGCTTTACTTCGGAAAGAAATTCTTCTTTTGCCTCCCAATCTAACCGGCTTTGCTAATGGGGAGTATAACTCTGATGATACTAATGTGACTAACCCTCTTACCACGTTGCATGAGTTGTGTGATGACACAGGAAGCTACGCTGAAGAAAACGGAGTCGAAAATAATGAAGAAAATCGTCCAACAGGGCCATATTTCATGTGCCAGGACTTGGGGAGCAAATCTCCCTCGGGATCGCCGCATTCAGGCGCGGCAGACCTGCCAGCCGGATCCGCTTCGGGGTCGTCGCCCGCAGCTCGGTCAGGCGGATCTCCCTCAGATTCCGCGCCCGAGCCCTTCGCTTCTCCCTCTGCGCCCGACCGCACGTCAGCAGGCGGACCCGCCTGCACCACGCGGCAGCCAGCGGCTGGAGGCGCCGGCCCACACTCACCAGGCCCCACGGGCGGTCGCTTTCCGCCTCAGCCTGTCTGCTACAAGCGGCGGGATCTGCGTCGGCCAACTGGCCCGGGCCCAACGGGCTCCACACCTGGCGCACGCGGGGGACCAGCGTCATCATTGCTGCGGGACGAGCCCTGTCCGCCGGGATCTTCTGTGGCGCGTGTGACTCCGCCCCATGTCGCTGCCTCGTCTCCGCGCACAGAGGATCCGGTCTCTGTTTCTGGTGTGGCTGCTGTGGATCCTACCGAATCCACTCCGGGATCCGAAGCTGCAGCTCCCACGGGATCTTCTGCGCCGGAGCCAACCACGTCACGACGTACTCGTCTCCAACAGGGGGTAATACAACCAGTAAATTACAAACGTATGACAAAATTTGGCATGATCTGCTCTACAGGTGAGCCAGGCGAGCCGTATTCACTTGAGGAAGCCCTTGGTGATGAAAATTGGAAACAAGCATTGAAAGAAGAGTACATGGCCTTAAAGAGGAACAACACATGGCACTTGGTTCCTCCACGGCAAGGTAAAAACCTTATTACTGCAAGTGGGTTTTTAGGATTAAGAGAAAATCTGATGGCACTATTGATCGTTACAAAGCAAGACTTGTAGCAAAAGGTTTTAAACAACGGTATGGCATTGACTATGAGGATACTTTTAGTCCAGTTGTAAAAGCTGCCACTATCTGTCTTGTGTTATCCATGGCTGTTTCCAGGGGATGGAGTCTTAGACAGCTAGACGTTCAGAACGCGTTTTTGCATGGTGTTCTGAAAGAGGAAGTGTACATGAAACAACCTCCTGGGTTTGAAAACAAGAATGCACCTTCTCATGTATGTAAACTTGACAAAGCCTTGCATGGATTGAAGCAGGCTCCTCGGGCATGGTACTCACGGTTAAGTCACAAAATGCAAGCACTTGGTTTCATCCCTTCAAAGTCTAATACATCTTTGTTCATTTACAACAAATGCAACACTCATATATTTGTTCTCATATATGTTGATGATATTATTGTCACAAGTTCATCTGATGAGGCTATCACAGGCTTATTGAAGGATCTAAGTGCAAAATTTGCTCTCAAGGACCTTGGAGACTTGCATTATTTCCTAGGGATAGAAGTGAAGAAACATGATAATGGTCTTCATCTCTCTCAGGAAAAGTATGCAACAGATTTGGTAAAAAAGGCTGGTTTGCAAGGGTGTAAACCCTCACCTACTCCATTATCAAGTTCAGAAAAATTGTCCCTTACAGAAGGGCAGCCTTTGGGTCAAGATGACAGCACAAGATACATGAGTCTGGTAGGTGCGCTTCAATATTTGACACTTACACGGCCTGATATCTCCTTTGCTGCTAATAAGGTCTGTCAGTTTCTTCATGCACCCACCACAGTTCACTGGACTGCTGCAAAGCGTATAGTTCGATATGTCAAGAATACTCTCAATATTGGTCTGAATTTTAGTAAGTCATCATCTACACTTTTGAGTGCTTTCTCAGATTCAGACTGGGCAGGCTGCTTGGATGACAGGCGGTCAACTGGTGGCTTTGCAGTATTTTTTGGTCCAAATTTAATTTCATGGCGTGCAAGAAAACAGGCAACTATCTCTCGATCCAGTACAGAGGCAGAATACAAAGCATTGGCAAATGCAACAGCTGAGATCATATGGGTGCAATCACTGCTGAAGGAACTTGGTGTAAAAATTACTCAAGCTCCATGTTTATCGTGTGACAATCTGGGTGCCACATACCTATCTGCCAATCCAGTTTTTCATGCCAGGACTAAACACATTGAAATTGATTTTCACTTTGTTAGAGAATGAGTGGCTCCGAAGAAACTTGACATACGGTTTGTGCATTCCAAGGATCAGATAGCAGATGGATTCACAAAGCCTCTTCCCACACGAAGCTTTGAAGATTTTAAGCATAATCTCAACTTGATAAAGTTGTGATTAAGGGAGGGTGTTAAACACAATTGTATACGTGTTGTAGCGTGGCAGGAGATTGCATTACTTGCGCATATATGCTAGGTAGTTAGGAAGGACATTTATCTTAACTAGAGTCCTTATCTCTACCTCTTTCTTTCTTCTCAAGCTTGTAATCTCAACTGCTGTATGCGCTATCCAGGGAGGTGCGCCCCTGGCTTTTATAACACGCAACAGCGCCCCCACGATGGGTAAGACGCTTTCGCCTATTCGCACATTTGTACTACATTTCATAGGATATCTAACATCCAGTCCAATCTCTTTTTACAATTCCTTTATTTTTCCTGTGGCATCAAACACTCATACTAATTATATAGGATCAAGTGGGCATGCCACTCCAGCCATATGCTTTTCCTATTCCTACTTTTTTAAAATCCTACGAATCATAGAGGCCCTAAGAGTTTGGTCGCTGCTATCGTTGCTTTGGGAGGTGGCTGTGTCGTGTGTTGTACTTTTGGTACTCCAGCTCCACATCTTACATGGCAAGTCCTTGATGTTTTCTGCGACTCCATGGGAAAGCTTTTGAGGTTGTGTCTCCAGGAACAGGGCATCGACATCTATGGAGTTTTGGTGTCCTTCGTCATTTGGTCCAGCATTGTTTTCTTTATTTGGGTCATTGGTCCTGGATCAGGAGTGATGACGTCTGTTGGCAGAGTTCGATGACCTCCCAAATCCCAACTACATCTGTTGAGAAAACTCTCTTTATTCCGAAATCGGCATGGAACTCCACTTACAACAGCAATTGGCAGGTCATCGACATGTAAGAGATGATTGGGATGCAAATTTTATAATGCGAGTTTTTTTTGTAATACTAGTTCAATTTTAATATGAAGCCTTAGGCACTATCGCTGAGAAAAAGAGAATGCCATTCTTTCTATTTTCCTCGTAAGAGCATCTCCAACTGATCCCTAATACTCTATCATTTTCCAGTATTGAGATAATTGGGCCAAAAAAATCAGGTGCATTTTTTTTTTCATTTCGGCATTGCCAATAAATCACCCCAACTCCAACAATATACAAAGTGAGTTTACCCAAAAAACACAATATACAAAGGTAGTTACCTTTGCCCCAATACCTTCACCAACACTGTGGGGCCCATATTTCAGCCACCCTCTCTCCTACCTAAAGCTGCTTGTGTCGCCATCGCCGCTAGCTGCTGCACCACTGCGCCATCGCCGCTCGCCGAAAGGAGATGACCTTTGTCAATTTGTGGACCTAGAAAGATTGAGGGAACGTATGTTTCTATATGTGCTCCGTAGCAAAATGTGCATGGAACATATGCTTTGCACCGAGGTTGGTCTTCTTCTTCTTCTTTGTCTAAAAAATAGCAAACTTCATGCCTAACTTGTTCGGAGGGTGGCTAAACTAGTTGGCAATGCGACGACTAGTCATCTCTTTGAAGATCTTTCAATCATGTTGTTGTTTTCTGTCATATGGCCTTTTGCCTTTACCTTGAATTTTATGTGGGGAGCTTCTTTGGGCTTGTCGTAGAACTATCATCCGCCTACTACGTGTAGTGTTCTTTTTTCATGTCCTTTATTTTCCTAAATTTGATTACTCTTTTCTTTTAGTAATGGAATAATTGTTTTTTGACAATAGAAATTGGGACCGCAATTGACAAAAACAATTTGAACCAACTAGATTTTCCAGTATAATTTTTCCTCTAATTGCAAGATGAAACGAATGTTATGTCTATGCACTCAATTTTTTCCTTTATTTCTTACGCCGTTGTATACATTCACCTAGCAATTGACTTTGAGGACTCAAGAGCCGAGATTATTGCAAAGATCAACTCTTCCTAAACTTATACCCAACTTCAAGGAACACACCATGGGTTACTACCGATCACCACGAATCAAGATTTCTCATCGGGAAAAATTGTGTCTCCCCCGGAGTCCATCGATCTCTGGCACCCAGAGGACGATGAACACAGAGAGTGAAGGCATTCACGACAGTCTTCCAATGAGTGATCTTAATTCTATGCAAATGAGTTTCATACTCGGCTCAATCTCGAGGCACATAAAAAGTCCTAGAAGATCTCGCTTCTGATGTCAGCGTGATTACCTAAATTGTGGCAATTTCATGTCCGCCTATTAGAAGGGAATTAACTTCTAATTCCAAAACATAAAGATAACAAATCATTATAATTTTCATCCTCATTATATGCATCACTGGAAACATACCTACATGTTGATTCAAATTTTTGTGAGCTAGCTTTCGGCTCATTTTAGTTGTGATACAAAAGGAAGTTTGTACTAGCCACATACATCTTCACGTCGACAATCACAAAAGATGGATATTTTGGACACAAATTGCAACCACAAGCCATTTTCCTTTACCACCTGAGTTGGAAACGTAGTCAAATACTGTTATACAGATTTTAAGCCATGGTTAGGCTTGATAAAATCACATAAAAATATTAATTAGATTTGGTTGGGGTGCATCACACCCGGGTGGTAGTACAACACCCAAGAACACACGAGGACATACAGTCCACATATCTGATATTAAACTGATAAAAACAGATACTACATTTGATCTTAGCCAAAAGACCGAGAAAGGTATGATTTAAGTCCAAGCCTTCCCCCTGCTCTTATACCCGTCCGACCAACTCCGCTGAGCAGTGCAAGCGGTGTGGGACTAATTAATCTAATCGGATGGTTTTCTGTCTAATTAGCTTCATTAACATTTGGGTGCATAAACCCAGCAATAAGATAAAAAGCCTCAAAGCCCATAATGCTTAGAGGCCCGGTAATACGCCAATACGGCCTGTGCACGGAACACAAAACACAGAGCTTTTCTGGGGTGTTTAAAAAAAAGGCCTTTCTGGGGTGGTTCTCGCGGCCGAGAAATATGAGGGTGTTTGTTTTCAGGGACTTATTGGTTTAGTGACTTAAATAAGTCCCTATAAGTCCCATCTAAACCAAACAGGAGGGACTTATAAGAACTTAAAGTGGACATTTGAGACTTATGAAATAAAACTCTCGAGGAGAGACTTATAGGGACTTATAGTTGTAATATAGTCTTATAGAGACTTATAAGTCCCAAAAACCAAACAGGTAGGGACTTTCTAGAGACTTGGGACTTATAAGTTGGGACTAAAAAAAGTCTTAGGACTTATGAACCAAAGAGGGCATACGATCCTCTACGTTTGTCTTGGAAAGGATAAATAGCAGTGTCGCATCACTCATCCGCTAGCCGCAGCGGCGGCGGGACCTCCACCGGATTTCCCTCGCCTCAGACTCATCACTCCGGTACAAGACCGCGCGCAGACAGCAGGAGCAGCGGTTCGTTGAGCAGCCTATAAGGGCGTGATGATGATTTTGGCCCTCCCGCGCGCGGCTGAGCGCCATGGTCGCGTAAAGTGCAGCGGCACCAGCGGCGCTGGCTGTCGGACTGGTCGCATGGCATCAGGCTGCCGCGCGGCCCGGGAAGTTGAGGCCGCCGTGGAGTAGATGCCGAACCGCGCGAGGCGGTGGTAGGAGAAGATACGGAAAGTGTTCCAGTCCGTCTCAAGACCTCTTCTCATATAAGGCACGACGCGATCCCCTTTTCCCTTGTGCGCCGCGACCGCTCAAACCCTAATATAATCCCCCGAAAGTTCGTTTCGTCTTCGCCGATCCATGGCCACGGCTCAGTACGGCAGCACCTCTTCGTTATGGCCGATGCTTAACATGTCCACCACTATGTTGACCTCAGATCGTCCGGCCGTGGAGGCCTCGTGGATGATGCTGGAGCGCTTCGTGTTCCGCAGGGACGACGACGACGACGAGGACGGCAGCGGCTCCTCCGCCTTCCCGGACGAAGCGGCCGCGCCGTTGAGGGCCAACTCCGTCACCTCCCTGGGCGACCCCTTCGCCGTCGCCTTGCTCCCCGCCGCCCCTCCGGCCTTCTCCCGCCTCTACGTGCAGTGGCCGCGCGGTCCACGCTGCTACGACGGCTCGGATATGGGGACCGAACTCCTGTCCGCCCACCGGGACCTCCTCCTGCTCAGCCTCACCTCCGAGCTGAGCCTCGACGACAGTGACCCTTACCGGCAGGACTACTTCGTGTTCCATGCCGCTCTAGGGGCCGGTGAATCTCGTTCTCGGCTCAAGCGGCTCCCGGCATGCACCGAGCCCATTGTGCTGAAACTGTGCGGTGAGGATACAACAATGGATCGCTGGTTCAATCGTGACACCATCGGAATATATTGCGGCAGGGATGACTTCACAGTGCTGCAGCTGGCCAAGTTCTGTGTTTCGGCAAGGAACAGTGTTATGGGAGCAGAACTATGCGTCTTCCGCTCCCCTCTGTGCACTACCGATGGCTCTCACGATAATGTTGCCGAGGGCAAGTGGGAGATTCTGACGCTGCCGATCCAGCATACAAAGGAGGAGTTCACCGACCTGACCCGTTGGTCGACCGATGCCACCATCGTATCCAACGACCGCGTGATCTGGGTTGATTACCACCAAGGAGGTATCCTGTCCTACAAGCCATGTCATGATGCACTAGAAACAAGACCACGTAGAATCATCTATTACAGCAGACTGCCTATCAACAATCGTCCTTGGGATTCCTCACCAAGCGGAGAGACACATGAGATGTGCCGCAGTCTGTGCGTCGCGGGGAAAGAGGGCGACCTCCTCAAGTTTGTCGACGTTGCCCGTGACGATGGTACCTTTTTTGGGCCGCTTGATCCTTATTCTAGTTTCACCATCACCTGCCATGCCCGTGCATCATCAGAAGATAATGTTTGGCACAAGGAGGCGGTGATTACGTCTCAAACATTTCGCCGCCTAGCCGCCCATAAGCGTCTTCTACCGTACAACTGTGTGCCCATGTTCCCTCTTGTGAATAGGGACGAACCCGATCTCATACACTTCATCGTGTGTGAGCCGAGGGACAACGTTGACAAGCTTTCGGTGGTTGTTATTGATATCATCAAAGAGGCAATAGTTTCGGTTTCTCCATATATTCAAGGAGAGGAAGACCTCTCCGGCAAAGATGCAGACATGGTCAGGCACAGGTGTCGTCTTCTGCAGTCCTTTCTCCCTGTCAGTTCTCAAACATGTTCTCAGCTGATTTCACAGGTATTAATTTACATCCCACATGTTTATTTCTTGCACATTGTGTTTTAATTACTTCATATTGGCTCTTGCTATTGTTGGCTTGGTTACTGAGCTAGTTTCCTCTGTGGGGCCTTTTCTTCCCTTTCCATTCTAATTTTTTTTCGCTTTCGCAGGTATTAGTTTGCATGTCACATATATAATTGTGTTCGTCGACCTTTTCAAACAAGCTGTTTGTTCCGTTGGTATTTTTACTAATTAATTTGACCCTGAGGTGATTGCTGTTACCAAACTGCCTGGCTGAATTTGAATTTTGAAGTGAATCTCTTGGACAGAATAGGGTAAGGATGTAAGTGAGTAATTTGAAAAAATTCGATATCTTACCGCTCGCAAGCGTCTTTTTTGTGGTTTTGTAGCAACACGGGAGATTTTGCTAGTCTGGAATTAATAAAAAAAAACTTTATCTGCTACTGTGCAATGTGCAATAGAACTCAAGTTTATGATAACTATAGTAATATGTTTCTGCATGTAGAATTGAATTCTTGTTAAATATAGCTTCATTGCTTGATCAAGATAAGGTTTAGGTAGTAGGTTCGTTCAGGGAGGTTCAGTTACACTATTTGATCCTGCTACATGTGCGGAAACCTGAAAGCCTGTAGGTAATAATACCGTAACAGCAGCACCATTACATACCATTTATTCATGATTTCAGAAAATACTAAAGTATGGATCAGTTTGCAAGCCGGTTTTGTTGTAGTGCCTACTTTTTCTGCAGTGTCCTTTCTTCCCATCAAATATTTATTTGTAGACAATGCTGCTTGTTATTGCATACCTGCTGTTGCTCGATTTGGCAACCGTTAATTAGCTCCTTTCCCATGCCAGATGAATCAACGCCTTGTCAATATGGGAGACCAGCAGCATTGCAGAACCTAAGCACATGCGGATGCGCCATTAGTGACCCACGATGGACCTGCAAAAGTGATATTTGATACTCCCTCCGTAAACAAATATAAGAGTGTTTAGATCACTAGTGATCTAAACACTCTTATATTTGTTTACGGAGGGAGTACAAGACATACATGTTCAGAACTATGCTAGGCCAAGTCAAAGAAGTACAAAATTTTGCCTATTGTTGTAAGGGTTTTAAATTAATAAGTGATTTCATTATCAAGGGTTTTAAATTAATAAGTGATTTCATTATCAACGCAATGCATGTATTCTATTGGTGTATAAATGAACCAGAACCAAACTACTCCCGCCGTCCCATAACGTAAGACGTTTTCTGACACTAGTGCAGTGTAAAAAAAAGTCTTACATTGTGGGACGGAGGGAATATTATTTTTGGGACTAGTAGAAATTAGAATAGAGTCAGCACTCGGAATTGTTGGTATTTAGAATCATTTTTTGTTGTTGAAACTTTCTGACCGGTTACTTTTGTAATAGCAGTTTGGAACTGGTTAAGATCGAAATTTTCCTTTCACTGATTGATGAGAATATCGGCAGTTGTTCTACTATAATACATCGATTTTTTTCTCTGGTTGTATGGAAATACCAAAATAGACTTCGTGCATTTGGTGACTGCTTTCAGGGATCGATCGATGTATAAGGAGGTGTAGGATTGAATTGGAACGTTGGGAAGATGACCTTGATCAGGATGAGGAGCCCGGGCTGCTTGGATTGCTCAAGTTATTATTCAATTTTGAGTTCAATCTGCCCTGCGTACTTCAGTTTCAGTATCATTTGCTAGTTCTACAAACTTGCTTTATTTCCCAGTTTGTGACTTGTTTTCATTTGTGTTTTGTATTATCCTGGAAGACACCGAATCATTCACTGAATATGTGTGATTCATCTGTTTAATCAATGTATAAAAATGTCCTTAAACTTTATTTCTTACGCTGCTACATAAAGTCAGCTAGCAATTGACTTTGATGACTCATGAGCCAAGATTTGCAAAGATCAATTCTAGCCTAAACTTATACCAGACTTTTTTTTTCGCAAAAATGATTCAGATTTATTATCCAAGTTCACTGGAAGTGCAAAGCACCTCAAACATAATAAAAATTACATCAAGATTCCGAGACCTTTACGAACTTCACGCGTGACCCGACTCCCGACTCCTCCTGTGTCGCCCCTGCGCGGCGACCGGGTGGAACCCTAGCGCCACCGCGTCCTCGTCCCTCCCCCGACTCTCCTCCTCGCCGCCGCCGGGCAAAGCCCGGTCGGCGGCGGCGGCGGCGGGATCTCTTCTCCCACGGATCGCTGGATCTGGCGTGGGCGGATCGCGCCGGTGGTTGGTGGCGCGCTGGAGGCGGGGCGCGCCGGCGAGGGCTTGGGGGCGACGGCAAGGCTCACGCTCACGGTTTCCCCTGGTGTGCGTGGGAGTCCGCTCAGGGCGCGCGGCAGCGGCCCTTGGCAAGCGGTGGCGGGCGCTGGGCTCTCGGCGGCGCTCCGGCATGTGCAGGCGGTGGTGGTCCCTGTGCGCGGTCGGCGGCTCCGTCTGTGACCCGGACGGCGCGGGGGATGGCGGCGGCCCGGCGTGGCCGGCGATCTGGATGCGGTGGTGCCGGCGGCTCGCTGATCTGCCTGTGCTCCAGGGTTCTGCCTGGTGGTGCTGGTGGTGACGGCGGCCCGTGCACGAGAGTTGGGTCCCTTCGAACTGATCCGGGTGAAAACTTGCCTTTGGCGTCTGCTAAGGCCAACGGTGGCGGCGCTATCTGCGTCGTTCCCTTCTTGAAGGCATCGCTGTGGAGAAGTTCAAGGCCACTCTTTGCTACCTCTGGGGGAAACCCTAGATCGGATGATCGGATGACGGCGGCGCTCTGGTGTCGTTCCTCCCTTGGGGGCGTCATTCTTGGAGGTACACACGTGATCGAGGGACCAGAGGACGGATTCTTTGGTGAAGCAGTGCTTCATCCTACACACTAATGGCGATGGATCTTGACGGCGTGTGATACGTCTCCAATGTATCTATAATTTTTTATTGCTCCATGCTATATTATCTACTGTTTTAGGCAATATTGGGCTTTATTATCCACTTTTATATTACTTTTGGGGCTAACCTATTAACCGGAGGCCTAGCCCAGATTTGCTGTTTTATGCCTATTTCAGTGTTTCGAAGAAAAGGATTATCAAACGGAGTCGAAACGGAACGAAATCAACTAGAGAAGTTATTTTTGGAAGGAAACCTACCGGATAGACTTGGATCCTACGCCTCCCACGGATTGATAAACCTTAGGTCATCCACTTGAGGGAAATTTGCTACTGTCCTACAAACCTCTGCACTTGGAGGCCCAACAACGTCTACAAGAAGAATTTTGTGTAGTAGACATCAAGCTCTTTTCTAGCGCCGTTGTCGGGGAGGTTAGTGATTGAAGGTATATCTTTAGATCTTGCAATCAAATCTCTTTGTTTCTTGTTTTAGCACTAGTTTAGTTTATAAAAAAACTACCAAAAAATGGAATTGAGTTTGTCTCATACGCTTCATCTTTTTAATATCTTTCGTGAGTATGATGGAAATGATAATTGTGCTCAAGTGCTAGAAGAAGAAATCTCTAAAATGTTTGGCACTAAATATTTGAATGATGAGCATGATTGCAATGTTGTTAGTATGAATTCCTTGAATATCCATGATGCTAATGATATGCAAAGCCACAAGCTTGGGGAAGCTATGTTTGATGAAGATAATATTTTTTTGTCCCCCAAGCTTTGATGAGCAAATTTATTATGATGAAAGCATGTGTCCTATCTATGATGATTATTGTGATGACACGTATGCTATAAAGAATAATGATAACCATGAAACTTGTCATCTTGATCTTAATTTTCAATCGCATGATAGTTATTTTGTTGAGTTTGCTCCCACTAATATTCTGAATGAGAAGAAATTTGCTTATGTGGAGAGCAGTACATTTTCTATGCTTGTAGATCATGAAAAGAATGATTTAGGTGCTGGTTATATTGTTTAATTCATTCATGATGCTACTGAAAATTATTACGAGGGAGGAACATATGCTTGTAGGAATTGCAATAATATCAAGTTTCCTCTCTATGTTCTTAAAATTTTAAAGTTATGCTTGTTTTACCTTCCTATGCAAGTTGATTATTGTTCCCATAAGTTGTTTGTTCACAAAATCCCTATGCATATGAAGTGTGTTAGACTTAAATGTGCTAGTCATATTCTTCATGATGCTCTCTTTATGTTTCAATTCTTATCTTTTATGTGTGCATCATTGAAATCATCATGCCTAGCTAGGGGCGTTAAACGATAACGCTTGTTGGGAGGCAACCCAATTTTATTTTAGTTTTCTTGCTTTTTGGTTCTGTTTAGGAATAAATAATCCATCTTGTTTCTGTTTAGATGTGGTTTTATGTTTTAATTAGTATTTGTGCCAAGTAGAACCTTTGGGAAGACTTGGGTGAAGTCTTTATGATCATGCTGTAAAAAAACAGAAACTTGCTCACGAGAATAGCTTCAACTTTTTACTGGAGAGCGCTATTTAGTTGATTCTTTTTGCAAATGATTACTAGACAAATTCCTCAGGTCCACCAATTTATTTTAGAATTTTTGGAGTTCCAGAACTTTGTGTTAGTTACAGATTACTACAGACTGTTCTGTTTTTGACAGATTCTGTTTTCTATGTGTTGTTTGCTTATTTTGATGAATCTATGGCTAGTAAAATAGTTTATAAACCATAGAGAAGTTGGAATAAAGTAGGTTTAACACCAATATAAATAAAGAATGAGTTCATTACAGTACCTTGAAGTGGTGTTATGTTTTCTTTCTCTAACGGAGCTCACGAGTTTTCTGTTAAGTTTTGTGTTGTGAAGTTTTCAAGCTTTGGGTAAAGATTCGATGGACTATGGAATAAGGAGTGGCAAGAGCCTAATCTTGGGGATGCCCAAGGCACCCCAAGGTAATATTCAAGGATAACCAAGCGTCTAAGCTTGGGGATGCCCCGGGTGGCATCCCCTCTTTCGTCTTCGTTCATCGGTAATTTTACTTGGAGCTATATTTTTATTCACCACATGATATGTGTTTTGCTTGGAGCGTCATTTCCTTTTGTTAGTTCTTGCTTGCTGTCTTTTAGATTAGTGTTTTGCATCTCTAGTTTCAATAAAAGTTTCAAGGATAGCTTTTGCCATGCTTATTTTGCAAGTATGCATGTTGCTGTTTGAAAACAGAAAGTTTACCGCTGTTGAAAAAATTCCCAAGAAAATTCAGAATGTGATAAAATGTTGAAACCTTTTTAATAATAAGCTCTGATAAATTTACTACAGTGGGAATTTTCTTCTATAATTTTCGGAGTAAGGGAAGTATGATGAATCTTGCATTCTTTATAGACTGTACTGTTTTGGCAGATTGCTGTTATGTTTGCATTGTTTGCATATGTTTGCTTGTTTAATGATTCTATTTAATGATAGGAGTATTAAATATGCAGAGGCATTTAGTATGCAATGTTGAATAATAATTTTAGTGATTTGTTATAGTAGAAAATGATAAGGTTTTGCATTGGTTTATACTAACCTATCTCACGAGTTCTTGTTGAGTTTGGTGTGGAGGAAGCTTTTGAGATTTAGGAAACCATGATATGAGAGGAATTAAGGAGACACAAAAGCTCAAGCTTGGGGATGCTCAAGGCACCCCAAGATAATATTCCAAGAAGTCTCAAGCATCTAAACTTGGGGATGCCCCGGTAGGCATCCCACCTTTCTTCTTCAACAATTATCGGTTAGTATCAGTTGAACCTAAGTTTTTGCTTCTTCACTTGATGTGTGCTATCCTTGAAATGTCGTTTTCTTTAGCTTTGCTTGCTGTTTGAATAAAATACCAAGATCTGAAATTCTTAAATGGGAGAGTCTTCACATAGTTGCATAATTATCCGACTACTCATTGATCTTCACTTATATCTTTCAGAGTAGTTTGTCGTTTGCTCTAGTGCTTCACTTATATCTTTTAGAGCACGATGGTAGTTTCATTTTGAAGAAATATATGAACTCTCATGCTTCACTTATATTATTTTGAGAGTCTTAAATAGCATGGTAATGTGCCTAATCCTAATATGCTAGGTATTCAAGAATAGTAAAAATTCGTATGAGTGTATTGAATACTAAGAAAAGTTTGATGCTTGATAATTATTTTGAGATATGAAGATGATGATATTAGAGTCATGCTAGTGGAGTAGTTGTGAATTTGAGAGATACTTGTGTTAAAGTTTGTGATTCCCGTAGCATGCACGTATGGTGAACCGTTATGTGATGAAGTCGGAGCATGATTTATTTATTGATTGTCTTCCTTATGAGTGGCGGTCGGGGACGAGCGATGGTATTTTCCTACCAATATATCCCCCTAGGAGCATGCGCGTAATACTTTGCTTTGATAACTTTTAGATTTTTGCAATAAGTATATGAGTTCTTTATGACTAATGTTGAGTCCACGGATTATACGCATTTTTTCCATCCTTCCACCATTGCTAGCCTCTCTAATACCGCACACCTTTCGCCGGTATCATACACCCACCATATATCTTCCTCAAAACAGCCACCATACCTACCTATCATGGCATTTCCATAGCCATTCTGAGATATATTGCCATGCAACTTTCCACCATTCCATTTATTATGACACGCTCCATCATTGTCATATTGCTTAGCATGATCATGTAGTTGACATCGTATTTGTGGCAAAGCAACCGTTCATAATTCTTTCATACATGTCACTCATGAGTCATTGCACATCCCGGTACACCACCGGAGGCATTCATATAGCGTCATATCCTGTTCTAAGTATTGAGTTGTAATTCTTGAGTTGTAAGTAAATAAAAGTGTGATGATCATCATTATTAGAGCATTGTCCCAAGTGAGAAAAGGATGATGGAGACTATGATTCCCCCACAAGTCGGGATGAGACTCCGGACGAAAAAGAAAAAAAAGAAAAAAAGAGGAAATAAAAAAAGAGAAAAGGCCCAAACAAAAAAAAAATAAGAGAGAAAAAGAGAGAAGGGACAATATTACTATTCTTTTACCACACTTGTGCCTCAAAGTAGCACCATGATCTTCATGATAGAGAGTCTCTCATTTTGTAACTTTCATATACCGGTAGGAATTTTACATTATAGAACTTCCTCAAAATGCCCTAGGTCTTCGTGAGTAAGCGAGTTGGATGCACACCCACTTAGTTTCTTTTGTTGAGCTTCCATACACTTATAGCTCTAGTGCATCCGTTGCATGGCAATCCCTACTCACTCACATTGATATCTATTGATGGGCATCTCCATAGCCCGTTGATACGCCTAGTTGATGTGAGACTATCTTCTCCTTCTTGTCTTCTCCACAACCACCATTCTATTCCACATATAGTGCTATGTCCATGGCTCACGCTCATGTATTGCATGAAGATTGAAAAAGTTTTGAAAATGTTAAAGTATGAAACAATTGCTTGGCTTGTCATCGGGGTTGTGCATGATTTAAATACTTTGTGTGGTGAAGATAGAGCATAGCCAGACTATATGATTTTGTAGGGATAACTTTCTTTGGCCATGTTATTTTGAGAAGACATAATTGCTTTGTTAGTATGCTTGAAGTATTATTATTTTTATGTCAATATGAACTTTTGTCTTGAATCTTTCGGACCTGAATATTCATATCACAAGTAAGAAGAATTACATTGAAATTATGCCAAGTAGCACTCCGCATCAAAAATTCTTTTTTTATCATTTACCTACTCGAGGACGAGCAGGAATTAAGCTTGGGGATGCCTGATACGTCTCCAACGTATCTATAATTTTTGATTGCTCCATGCTATATTATCTACTGTTTTAGGCAATATTGGGCTTTATTATCCACTTTGATATTACTTTTGGGACTAACCTATTAACCGGAGGCCCAGCCCAGATTTGCTGTTTTATGCCTATTTCAGTGTTTCAAAGAAAAGGAATATCAAACGGAGTCGAAACAGAACGAAATCAACTAGAGAAGTTATTTTTGGAAGGAAACCTACCGGATAGACTTGGACCCTACGTCAGAAGATGAGGGAGGTGCTCACGAGGGTAGGGGGCGCGCCCCCTGCCTCATGGCCCCCCCCCTTCGCTCCACCGACGTACCTCTTTCACCCATATATACCTACGTATCCTAAAACTTTCAGAACAGAGATTAGATTGGGAGTTCCGCCGCCGCAAGCCTCTGTAGCCACAAAAAGTCAATCGGGACCCTGTTCCGGCACCCTGCCAGAGGAGGGAACCCTCACCGGTGGCCATCTTCATCATCCGGGTGCTCTCCATGACGAGGAGGGAGTAGTTCACCCTCGAGGCTGAGGGTATGTACCAATAGCTATGTGTTTGATCTCTCTCTCTCGTGTTCTTGATTTGGCACGATCTTGATGTATCGCGTGCTTTGCTATTATAGTTGGATCTTATGTTTCTTCTCCCCCTCTACTCTCTTATAATGGATTGAGTTTTCCCCTTGAAGTAATCTTATAGGATTGAGTCTTTAAAGATTTGAGAACACTTGATGTATGTCTTGCCGTGCGTATCTGTGGTAACAATGGGATATCACGTGATTCACTTGATGTATGTTTTGGTGATCAACTTGCGGGTTCCGCCCATGAACCTATGCATAGGGGTTGGCACACGTTTTCGTCGTGATTCTCCGGTAGAAACTTTGGGGCACTCTTTGAAGTTCTATGTATTGGTTTGAATAGATGAATTAAGATTGTGTGATGCACATCGTATAATCATGCCCACGGATACTTGAGGTGACATTGGAGTATCTAGCTGACATTAGGGTTTTGGTTGATTTGTGTCTTAAGTTGTTATTCTAGTACGAACTCTAGGGCTGTTTGTGACACTTATAGGAATAGCCCAACGGATTGATTGGAAAGAATAACTTTGAGGTGGTTTCGTACCCTACCATAATCTCTTCGTTTATTCTCCGCTATTAGTGACTTTGGAGTGACTCTTTGTTGCATGTTGAGGGATAGTTATATGATCAAATTATGTTATTATTGTTGAGAGAACTTGCACTAGTGAAAGTATGAACCCTAGGCCTTATTTCCTATCATTGCAATACCGTTTACGCTCACTTTTATCGCTTGCTACCTTGCTGTTTTTATATTTTCAGTTTACAAAAACCTATATCTACCATCCATATTGCACTTGTATCACCATCTCTTCGCCGAACTAGTGCACCTATACAATTTACCATTGTATCGGGTGTGTTGGGGACACAAGAGACTCTTTGTTATTTGGTTGCAGGGTTGCTTGAGAGAGACCATCTTCATCCTACGCCTCCCACGGATTGATAAACCTTAGGTCATCCACTTGAGGGAAATTTGCTACTGTTCTACAAACCTCTACACTTTGAGGCCCAACAACGTCTACAAGAAGAAGGTTGTGTAGTAGACATCAGCGCGGCGCAATGCAGATTCGGAGTTCGTTGTGGGAGGATGGACTCGCGCAGGAGAACGACGCTGTCGGGCGTCGTGGTGGCGTCGATGGCAGAGAGACCTGACACGGTACATGCAACCGTACAACTCTGAATATGGATTGGTGGCAGGGGGCTGCGGCGGCCTCATACCCGGCAGGCGTCCTGGTTGAGGAGTTCGCCGGACTGGTAGGTGCCCCATACCCGGCAGGCGTCCTGGTTGGGACCTCAGGTCTTAGATGTTTAGGTTGGCTGCCATGTCTGTTTGGTATTAGGCCCGGACTATCTGCGCCCCTTCATCAATTGGATAGGTGTAGCGACAATTGTTGCTTAGACGGTGGCTTTAGTCTTGCTGTTGTATGACTTTGTAATGTCTTGTGAGAATAATTAATAAAGTGCCTGTATGCATTGCTCAGATGCAGAGGCCGGGGGTCATCCTCCTTTTCTAAAAAAATGAAATTCTAAAAGTAGGGATGCAAATGAGTTTAATCTGAGTGGCGCCGGCGCCCGCCGCGGGCCTGGCCCGGGCGACGTTGGCGGCGGCGGCCCCTGGCCCTTACCCGTCTAGGGTTTCTCCGGCACGGGACGGAGCGCTCCGGGCGGTGTCTTCAGGCGGCGGCGGTCCTGTGCGGCGGCGGGGTTTCCTGTGCGGCGGCGGGGGCGAGCTCTGGGCGGCGGCGGCGCCGTTGGCGGCGGGGCTGCGCGGCGGCGCCCGCCCGGCCCAGATCTGGGCCCTTCGGGCCACATCTGGGCCTGGGCGGGCCGGCGCCTGGCGTGGCGTTGGCGTGGCCATCAGGAAGCGGTGGCGAGCGGCGATGATCGGCGGGGGCTGGTGGCGTCGACACCAGCCTGCTGCAGCATGGCCGGCGGGGCTTAGCGGGCCCATTTCGGGCCTGGCCGGGCCAGGGGTGGCCTGGTATGCCCCGCTGCCGTGTCCGGACGGCTACCGCGGCGGTGCCGGAGGCGCGAGCCTCCCGCACGACGGCGGTGGAGGTGGTTCCCTCCCGCTCGGCCTCGGTGCTGCTGCTCCCGTCGCTTGGATCTTCTCTCCGGTCTTCTTGGCCTCGTGGTGGTGCTCGCAGCGAGACGGCGTTGGTGGCGGCGCAACCGTGATGGCGCATGGTTGGGCGGTGGTTTGGCTGGTCGGCTCCGATTGGCCGGTGGGGTTTGGCGTGCGGGAGAAATCCTTGCCGGTTCGTCCGGCTCCGATGCGGTGACACCGGCAGGTGCCACTATCCCTTCTTGGAGGGTGTCGGGAGTAGCTATCCCCACCTCCCTCCGCGTACTGAGGGAAACCCTAGGACTTGTCCGGGCAGCAGCGTCATCGGCGTCGCATCCCTTCTTGGAGGTGCTGCTTAGTTCGCGGTAGATCGGAGCCTCGGGCTGTGGTGGTTTGTATCCGGAGGGCGCAGCGGTCGTGGGTCTGCCGCGCTTTGTCGAGCTGCCGTTGTTGGCATTTATTTATTTTTCTTTTTCTTTGGGCTTGATGTGCTGCTCGCCCCAGCATTGCAATATGTATCATGGTGGTTTGCTTTGGAATACAAAACGGGAGGAAACCCTTTTTCGGTAACCCAGCTCAACTCGTATTAAAAAGCAGCGAGCTCAGTTTGACATGGGCTAGAGTTCGAGTGGCAAAGATTTTTCATATTCTGCTCAATCTCGAGGCATAAAAGAAGTCCTAAAAGATCTTGCGTGCAGGCTCAATCTTGAGGCAGATCAGAAGTCCTAAAAGATGTTGGACCTCGTAGGCGGAAGATGGCATGGAAGTCGAAGGCTCCCCTTCAGTGCCGTTTTTTGCTTGGCTCGCAGGAAGGAATAGATATTGGACGTCAGATCGCCTGGCTCACTGTGGTCTGCCACATCACCGCATCAAACGGCGTATCAGTTCTGTGACCAAGCTGAGCAGACGCTGAACCATATCGTGCTTACGTGTGTGCTTCTATTTTTCTTTTTCTGTGTCTTTCTCTATTTCTTTCCTAATTACATGTGCGCGGATGGTGGTGGCATCACGTGCTCACGGCAATAGGGAAGGCGAGTGGACACCATCGGTTGTTGTTCTGCTTCTATTATTCTTTTTCTGTGTCTTTCTCTATTTTTTTCCTATTTATTTTCCACTTTTCCATTCCAACTTTATTTTTATTTATTTTTTAAATTCAAAATTTTCAGAAAACATTCAGAATTTCATTTTTTTCATTTTTCCGAAAAATTTCAGAATTTCGAAATGTTGGTCCTATTTTGAAAAATGTTCGGTACTTTAATTTTGTTCTTATTAAAAAAAGTACCATTTTTCAAAAAATATGTGTTTTCTAATTTTTTATATTTTCTAATAAATTTGTCTTTATAAAAAATATTCTAAATTAGAAAAATATTCTTGTTGTCATGAAATGTTCATAAATTCAAAATAATGTTTTTTAATAAATCATATTTCCTAAAATTGTTCTGAATGTTCAAAACATGTTTCCATTTTAAAAAATTGTTCAAAATTTGAAAAATGTTTATTTTTTTATAAAAGATTCATATTTTCAAAAAATCTTCTCATTTCAATTTTTGCTCGTATTTTTTCAAAAATGAATGGTATTTTCAAAAAACTATTCGTATTTTTGAAATATGGTTGGAATTTTAAAAAATGTTCATGTTTCCAAAAATATCCGGTAATTCATAATTATTAATATAAACTTTCAAAAGTTTGAAAAAATAAAAAAGGCTTTGAATCTAACATTGTAGTATGTTTTTAAACATTCGTGCTAGCCATTGGTTTGCAGGACCTGTTTGTTCGAATGGCTAGGAGCACGTGCTTGCCAGTAGATCGGCCAGATACGAACCGTTGTGCGTCTCATGCGTTATTTGATAATAAAAGAGAATTTGCTGGTTGGTTATAAATGAAAGAAATTATGACACATGCCAATAAAAGAGAATATACTGGTTTAGAAAAGCTATGGGCACGCGAGCGCTAAAATAATCAAAATAATAAACCTTGATGAAGAAGGGACTGCCTGATTACGTAGTGATTATGCTAATGAAACCGGATTTATATGTTGTAATTAGTATTCCATTCAGTTCCGCTATTATAGGATAGAGCAGTCGGAGCAACCGTGCCTCGAAGGTCGCTGTGCAGCCAGCAAATGAGAAGGCAGCCACAAGGCGGACCGACAGAAAAAAAAAGGCACGAGTTGGGTGGTCGTCGCCACACCGACTAAACCCATCACTATCAAAATCTCACGGGCCAAATGTAACCCGCGAGAAGACCGAAACTCCTCGCTCTGTAACTCCACTGCCGCGGAGACCGTTTTTGATGAACACATCAATTATCTCTCACATTGCTTCTCACAAAAAAATATCTCTCATATTGCAACGCACGGGCATATGTGACACGCATCTTGTGAGTATCTGCGGATCTCTTCCTTTTGCAGCTCCGGCTCCTACGCTTAGTTCTTCTATTATTATTGAGGATATTGCCCACTGATGCTGATGAGCAACCTGCCAGTTTGTTTCAGTTTGGCTGGTAGACAACTTTTATGCTTAACAACAAGCTCATGGTCGTGCTCGCAATGCACCCCAGCTAGTCGTGCCAACGCCATATTTTTCTACGAGGCGCATAACGCTTAGGGCATCTCCAGCCGCGCCCCCAACAGGCCCCCCCAGGTCACTTTTTCGGCGCCGGCGTCGAAAAAACGGCCCAGTCGCGCCCTCAGGACGCCGAAAATCGCCGGTTCGGACCTTTTTTCCGCCCGGCGGTCACAGGCCGAACTCCGCGCGCTGGGGAGCCGTTGGGGGCTCCGGCGCTAGGGAAAAGCATGCCTGGCCCACACCGACAGGGGAAAAGTCAAGGTTTTCTTCCCCCGACTCGCCTCGCACCCCCCGCGCCCTCGGCCACCACTAGCTATATCCCGGCGACGGCCGCCGCCCTACTCCGCTAGATAGCCATTCCCCGCTGGAAAATAGCAGCACTTCGCCGCGGCAGCCCCTCCCACAGCAGTTGGGCGTTTCCGGCCGCCGTTTCCGGCCGCGGAGGCTCGGTTTAACGGCGGGTACACGCCCACCGAGTGCAAGGTGTTCGGCGTTTTGCCTGCCTAGGCGATGGACTCGGGCGAGGAGGAAGAGCTCGCCGCGCTGCTGGAGGAGGAAGCCGCGGCCGACGTACAGGAAGAAGAGCATCTCATGGTGCTCGCCGCCCTCGCCCAGCTGCTGGCGAGCAGTGAAAAGCCGCGGCGAGGTGGCTCGGCGTCGGGGCGGGTGAAAGCAAAGAACCAGCATCGTCTGCAAGGCTACTGCATGCTCTACTCCGACTACTTCGCCGATGCTCCACTTCATGGCGAGAGAACATTTCGGCGCCGTTATCGGATGAGCCGAAAGCTCTTCCTCAGGATTGTGAATTCCATCCGGGAGTTCGACAACTACTTCAAGTGCAAGATGGATTGCACTGGCGCTCTTGGATTCACCTCCATCCAGAAGTGCACGACAGCGATGAGGATGCTTGCATATGGAGCTCCAAGTGATTCACTCGACAACTATGGGCGCATGGCTGAGTCCACTAGCATAGAGTGTTTCTACAAGTTCTGTCGGGCAGTGGTGGCAGTGTTTGGGCCACAATACTTGAGAACACCCAATGCGGAAGACACTGCTCGGATCCTAGCCCAGAATGCAGCAAGAGGATTTCCTGGGATGCTTGGAAGCATCGACTGCATGCATTGGAAATGGAAGAACTGCCCATTTGGTTGGCAGGGGATGTACAAAGGCGCCAAAGGCGGTTGCAGTGTGGTGCTTGAGGCGGTAGCCACACAGGACCTCTGGATTTGGCACTCCTTCTTTGGTATGCCAGGAACTCACAATGACATCAACGTGCTGCAGTGCTCTCCTGTTTTTGCCAAGCTCGTTGAGGGCCATTCTCCTCCGGTGAACTTCGAGATCAATGGGCACCAATACAACAAGGGGTACTATCTAGCTGATGGCATCTATCCGAGATGGTCAACATTTGTGAAGACGATCTCAAACCCTGTGCCAGGAGGCAAGAACGCCTGGTTTGCGAAAGTTCGGGAGGCTTGCCGGAAGGATGTCGAGCGGGCATTTGGTGTGCTCCAATCTCAATTCGCTGTTGTTCGGTACCCCGCTCAGACCTGGTCGAAAGATCAAATGTGGGAGATCATGACTTTCTGTGTCATCTTGCACAAAATGATCATCAAGAGCGAGCAAGAAGACCCAGTGATTGACACTGAACCATACTACAGGCAGGGCCCTCTAGCGAAGTTGATCACCAGCTACCGGCAACTTGGACTGCCTATCTCAGTATGCGTCAGGAGATCCGAGACCCACAGGTGCATAATCAACTGCAGAAAGATCTGATTGAGCACCTATGGAGGCTCAAGGGGGACGCCTCGTGATGAAATACGAGTTTTTATTTGTTGAACAATATAATTTGTATTGAATTATTTGTTGTTGTAGTATTTTGTTGAAGTATTTGATTTTTCTGTGATGAAATATGTGATAAGAAATAATTGTCTTGATAATTGAACGCCGAGACACGGCGAAACCACGCCGAATATGGGCCTATTCTCGCCCATATGGGCCGTTTATTCGCCGAAATTGGGCTGCAAAGTGGGCCAATTTCGGCGCCTGGGGGCGAGCTGGGGGCGACGACTGGGCGCAAACCCGCCCCCAGCGCTGAGTGCATCGCCGGCTCGCCCCCAGGGGCGATTTTTATGCGTCCTGGGGGGGCCAACGGCTGGTGCTAAGTTGGGTGGTTTTAAGCGAATATCTAGCATTCCTTTGAAGGTCTCTGCTCTTCATCACCCGTGTGCAAAGAAGCTCCGTCGACTCGACATCGGCCACGACGTTTTTTACATGGCTACCTCAATCATGGCTATATCATCCTACGCTCTTTGTTACATCAACATCAGCACAAAGGGCTACCGCCTTGCTTGAGCAACCATGTTGGCTTTCACTCCAGTCACAACTTCTGCGATGCATCGACTGCTACGACTATGGAGGATGTCCGTCGGCTCACCTTTGGATTCTTCATCAGTCCCACCGTCTGCGTCGCTACCCGTTGTGATTGCGGGAGATGTTAATATATCATGATTGTTTAGGAAACATAGGACAAACTAAGATCTGTTCTAGCTTGTCTTGTAGTACTTTAAAGTGGTCGTGTACTCCTATATATACGTCCACAAGGCTTAATCAATAATCAACAATAATTTCTTCTGAAATAATAATGAAGCGTCTCAACTCCCGTAACATGGGAGCCCGCGGTTATTTATTGATTGGGCGAGAAGGATCTCGCGATCATGTACATGGTGCGGTTGAGGAAGATCTCCAACCGTGGAGATAGATTACAACGAGAGAGGTAGAGATAGAAAGATAAACATGAAAGGATACAAACGTGTAGCACAAGGCTATCTCTATCTATTCTGTTATAGTATTTCTAACACTCCCCCTTAATCACAACTGCACCAAGTTGAGATTACGACGAAACTCTTCAAAACCTTTTGTAGGTAAGGCCTTTGTAAACCCATCTGCAGGCTGATCCTTTGAAGGAATGAACCGAACATTCAATTGCTTGTTCGCAACTCGTTCTCTGACAAAGTGAAAATCAATCTCAATATGCTTTGTCCTGGCATGAAAAACTGGGTTAGCAGTAAGATACGTTGCACCAAGGTTGTCACACCATAAACAAGGAGGGTGCACTTCTGGAATATGGAGTTCTTTCAACATAGACTGAACCCAAATAACTTCAGCCGTTGCATTTGCCAAAGCTTTATATTTCGCTTATGTACTTGACCTGGAGACTGTTGCCTGTTTCTTTGCACAACACGAGATTAAATTTGGACCATAGAATATAGCAAACCCACCAGTCGACCTTCTATCATCTAGACAGCCAGCCCAATCCGCATCAGAAAATGCACTTATAAGGGTAGACGATGACTTTCTGAATGTGAGCCCAACAGTCAACGTATTCTTGACATACCTCAAGATTCTCTTAGCTGCCGTCCAATGAGTGGTAGTAGGTGGATGAAGAAACTGACAAATTTTGTTAACTGCAAAGGAGATGTCAGGTCGAGTAAGAGTAAAGTACTGAGGACCACCAACTAAACTTCTGTAACTAGTGATATCCTCATGATACAAAGGTTCTCCATCTGTCAAAGACAAACATTCCGAACTATAGTGCCATCAGATTTCCTTTTAATCCGATACACCCACTTGCAATCAATTAAGTTTCTGCCTTGTTGTGGTGGAACCAAGTGCCACGTCTTATTTTTCTGCAAAGCCATGAATTCATCATTCATAGCCACCTTCCACCTATCATCACCAAGGGCATCCATTAGAGTTTTAGGTTCACCTGTCATACAAGATAACCCATATTTGGAGAAGTTTTTATAATTAACTCAGGTAGAAACTCCCTTTTGTAGACGTGTGCGGAGTTCCACAGGAGGTGCTGCAGGCTGGTCGGGCGCAGAAGATCCTGGCATGGAAGAATCAACCGTTTCCCCCACAGCTTCCATGCCAGGAGACGCCACGCCCGACCCGAGGCGGTTGGGGAACGCGCAGGTGAGGCAGTGGCAGGCGCAGGCGATGTAGTGGCGGGCCCTGATGAGGCAGGCGTGGGCCCTGGTGAGACAGGCGCACTCACCCGCCCTGGGGATTGGTGCGTCGCGACAACACGGTCGCTGTCTCCTGCCGGGTGCGCGCTAGGGATCGACCCGAGGTGGATTGGGCTGTCGCCTGCAATGGAGCAGATCCCGAGGGGGATCCACCTCGTGACGCGTGGTTTCCTGGAGGGGGCACATAAAATGACCTCCCGTTGTGGTGTTTTGCACTCTGTTTTGATCATCATTAATTGTTCCTGCAGCAATAGACTTTGGTATAATATAATGATTAGTCACAAAAGAGTCAGAACTATTATTTGTACCCTCGTGATCAATACCGGTAAGGGATGGAGGTAAGAGAAGTATCTCTTGATGAAGGAGAGCACCGGCATTGGGATGAAGATTGTCGAACGGAAATTTGGTCTCATCAAAAACAACATCTCTTGAGATGTAGACACGGCCAGTAGCAACATCAAGGCACTTAACTCCTTTGTGTTGAGCGTTGTAGCCAATAAAGAAGCATTGCTTGGAGCAGAACATTAGCTTGCGGTTATTGTAAGGGCGTAAGTTTGGCCAACATGCGCAACCAAAAACACGAAGAGGAGCATAGTCTGGTTTGACATGAAGAAGACGTTCTATAGGGGTTTCATTGTTGATGACACGACTTGGTAAGATATTGATGAGGTGAACTGCGGTTAGGAAGGCTTCATCCTAGAATTTTAGTGGCATAGATGCAGCGGCAAGGAGTGAGAGACCAACATCAACGATGTGGCGAGGCTTGCGTTCAGCGGACCCGTTTTGTTGGTGTGCGTGAGGACATGAGACATGGTGAGAAATTCCTATCTTTTGAAAGAATGAGTTGAGTTTCCCATACTCACTACCCCAGTCTGATTGCATGGCTATAATTTTACAGTCAAATTTTCTTTCGACAAGAGCTTGAAAGTTAAGAAAAACTTGAAAGACATCAGATCACTTCTTAAAAAGATAGATCCAAGTATATTTACTGTAATCATCGATGAAGCTCACATAGTAAGTGTGTCTACCAACAGAGGAAGGGGCTGGCCCCCATACATCAGAAAAGATTAATTGCAATGGTTTAACAGACACACTGGTTGAAACAGGATATGGCAACTGATGACTTTTTACTCTTTGGCAAGAGTCACAAATAGTTTCATAATTATGCTCACCAACAAACGGGAGATTATTCTTACTAAGAACTTGAGAAACAATAGAAAACGAAAGGTGGCCTAGGCGATTATGCCACCTTTCTGAAGAGATTCTAATGGCTCCGAAGGCTCGTTTATTGAACTTGCAAAGTGTAGGAATTAATGGGTAGAGACCGTCCACGCATCTACCGCGATAGAGAACCCTCTCGTGGTCTGATCCTTTATCAAAAAGAAAAAATGATGAAACTCAATGAAGACACCGTTGTCAAGAGTAATTCTATGAACTGAAGCAAGATGTTTTGATGCATGAGGAACAAGTAGAACATCATTGAGACGAATATCACGATGAGGGGTTTTAATAATAGATTGACCAATGTGACTTATCATCATACCTTGACCATTTACTGCAGTGTTGATTTGATCATGGCCATGATACTTCTCTTGCATGGTCATCCTCTCCATGTCCGGGGTGATATGCTCGGTGGCGCCCGTATCTACATACCAATTGGTGTCCACTCCATAGGACATGTCTGCAGCTGCTGCAACTTTCTTCTTCTTTTCTTCATAGCGCCAGCGACAATCATTTGCTATGTGGTTAGTTTTTTTACAAATTTGACTTTTCCCCTCATACTCATCATAACCTTGAAAGTTTTTGCCGCCGCCATAGTTTCCACCGTAGCCACCACTGTATCCACGCTGACGCCCCTGATTGTTGTTGTAGAAGGGACGTCCGTGGTGGTTGTTGTTGTTGTTGTTGTTGTAGAAGAAGAAGAAACCGCCGCCGCCATTGTTGTAGTTATTGTTGGCGTTGCCGCCACCGCCATTGCTGTTGCTGCCACCACCGCGATACCCGCCACCACCACCATTGGTGGGTTTGGGCGAGCCACGGTTATTGCCCTTGCCGCCGCCACCACGATTCCTCGCAGCCATGTTGGCCGAGGACTTGAAGCCTCCTGCTCTAGAGCCGTGGAAGAGCTCGACTCGCTGGTCGAAGTTCGCCACCATGGCAAACAGCTCGTCGACGGAGACCGGGTTGGTGCGGACGTCGAGGGCGGATATGATGGGCTGATAGTCCATATCTAGCCCTGCGATGATGAAGGAAAGCAGCTCTTGTTCTCCAATGCCCCTCCCTGCAGCTACAAGTTCATCTGAAAGCGATCTCATGTAGCCAAAATAATCAGCAGCAGATTGGGAACCTTTGTGGGCATTAGTCAGGGAGATTCTGAGGTTGTTTGCGCGGGATTTGGATTGGGAGGCAAACATGGTGGAGAGTGCTGTCCAGATCGCACGGGATGTCTCCATCGAGGCGACTTGCACAAGGATTTCTTTGAAAAGGTTTCTCAGCAGATAGGCTACAATCTGCTGGTCTTGGATCAACCAAGGGGTGTAGGCAGGATTCGGAACAATCTGTTCCTTACCTTCGGAATTTTTTGCTGTGATTGTTTTGGAGGGCTCGGGGGTTTTTTCATCAGGGTATTCATACGGGCCAGCCCCCATGATCTAAGAGCGAGCCTGGGCACGCCATAGGATGTAGTTGGTGCGGCTCAAAGGTTCAGAAGTGTTGTTGTTTAGGCCAGAGAAGGAAGTCGAGCTGGAGGAGGACATGGTTGCGGCTTGGTTTTGATCTGGAAAGGTTTGTTTGATGGCGGCTAGGGTTGATCTGATAGAGAGCTAGATGTAGAGGAAGAAGAAGGTTCTGACTACCATGAAAGAATAATGAAGCGTCTCAACTCCCGTAACATGGGAGCCCGCGGTTATTTATTGATTGGGCGAGAAGGATCTCGCGATCATGTACATGGTGCGGTTGAGGAAGATCTCCAACCGTGGAGATAGATTACAACGAGAGAGGTAGAGCTAGAAAGATAAACATGAAAGGATACAAACGTATAGCACAAGGCTATCTCTATCTATTCTGTTATAGTATTCCAACACCTTCAATATTCTCTCTGTTCTTCTATAGAAGTGACGCGGACTTGGCTGTCTCTTAATTTAATTCAACGGAATCAATAACTCCCGAACGTGCGATGTTTTTGCAAATCGTCCCGAACGCGGTGCTAGCCGTCGGCCGAATCACGATGACATCCCACGCCACGTCATCACAATAGCGTTCGGGATGATGTTGGGTCGCCCGAACGAGTTTCACCGCTTATCCACTCGCAGCTCCATTCCCCTCCCACTCGACACCACTCCCCCACTCTCCCTTTTCGTCGCCGGATTAGAAGACGGCCGGCCAAATCATGGCGTCGCACGGCGGAGGCTGGGGCGGGAGCTGGGCCTCGAGGACGCTTGCGTCCACGCGCACGAGATGAGGCAAGCGAGCGGGGCGAGCGCTGGGTCAACGCCCACCCGCACTGGAGGTTGGGGACGCTGGCGGGCAGACGAGGCAGGGGAGGCCGGACCCTTCGGCGGCGGCGAGCATGGGACGACGGCCAACGGTGGAGATCCGGAAGAGGGCGGTTTGAGCGAGTCGCGGCGGCGGCCACGGCGCCGGCTTCTTCCGCCGACCTCGCCTGATGCGCGGCCGCCCGGAAGCGATGACGGCATCCTGCGCCGCGGCGCCCTCCACGGCGACGGCTTCTCCCGCCGACCTCGTCGGATGCGCGGCCGCCCGGAGGCGACAACGCCCTCGTGTGCCGCGGCGCCCTCCACGGCGACGGCTTCTCCCGCCGACCTCGTCGGATGCGCGGCCGCCCGGAGGCGACGACGCCATCCTGCGCCACGGCGCCCTCCACGGCGTCGTCGTCTCCTAGCACAGCGACCATACGCTGCCCATGGGCAACGGGCACATCCTCATCATCTTCTCCGGCCGCTCGGACGCCATCAGTTGAAGATAGTCTTCCTGATGGTGATTTAGCCCAGTTCGTATGTTGCAAATTTTGTGTGATTCATTTTTTCTCAATCCTTCATGAATTTGTAGAAACTGTTTTACTTTTTGTTGTGATGCTAATTGACAAATATGGCATCCAATCTTTTTTTGAAATTATAGTTGATGGTATGTCAAAATATGTTTTTTGCCATGCAAACACAAAATATGTTGCCATGTCAGCCCAACTTTTGCTGCCATCCCAATTTAAATTATTATTTTTACCATGGCAATCATCATAGTATGTTGCATGGAAAACACAAAGTATGTTGCCAAGTCAAAATACTGTTTTACATTGCCATAGCATATGTTTTTACCATGTGACCCTGAAGCTGTGAGTAGTACTGTTTTTTCATGGCAATTTATAGATGTTCTTCTCAATAAATCGTGAAGATCTCTTTGTAGATGTCGCCATTTTTTCACTAGCTCCCACCATCTTTTTGTTTGCAAATTTTTGTAGATGTCGCCATTTAGCATTGTGTAGTTATTTGTGCAGGCGCTTTTTTGCAAGTGATGAGATGCTAATGGACTAGATTTCCTTGGCAATTCTAGGAAACTATAGTTCATGGACACCCCCAAAATGTATAGTTCATGACAATCAAATTATGTTTTTTGCCATCGAAGCTCAAATTTTATGTGTTAATATGTCCCCATCGAAAATTAATTGACATGCTCGTGTCTTTTCTTTAGGGTACATTACAGATATATTGCATTCTTGTTGCCATGGCAACTTTTGATTTTGGATATGTCCCCATCGAAACTTAATTGCCATGCTTGTGTCTTTTCTTTTAGGGTACATTTACAGATTTATTGCATTCTTGCCATGGCAACTTTTTATTTTGGATATGTCCCCATCGAAACTTAATTGCCATGCTTGTGTCTTTTCTTTTAGGGTACATTACAGATTTATTGCATTTCTTACCATGACAATTTTTGATTTTGGATCATAACACAAATTTACTGTCTTTTACCATAGCATTTTTTGGTATACCATCGCAACTAATCTTATACTTTTTGCCATCTAAACTTTAAAATTTTAGTTTATTGATCATGACAATTTAGTTCTCGGATAATGGCAAATTCATTGCTTTCTTGGCATGGCAACTTTTGATTTTGGATATGTCCCCATCGAAACTTAATTGCCATGCTTGTGTCTTTTCTTTTAGGGTACATTTACAGATTTATTGCATTCTTGCCATGGCAAATTTTTATTTTGGATATGTCCCCATCGAAACTTAATTGCCATGCTTGTGTCTTTTCTTTTAGGGTACATTACAGATTTATTGCATTTCTTACCATGACAATTTTTGATTTTGGATCATAACACAAATTTACTGTCTTTTACCATAGCATTTTTTGGTACACCATCGCAACTAATCTTATACTTTTTGCCATCTAAACTTTAAAATTTTAGTTTATTGATCATGACAATTTAGTTCTCGGATAATGGCAAATTCATTGCTTTCTTGCCATGGCAACTTTTGATTTTTTAAAATTGTCGCTGTAATTCTTTAAATTGTCAAAAACAACACAAAATGGCAAATATTGCCATGGCAAGTTTTACTAATTATTTCACCTTTATTAACATGGCGAATTTAGCTAAATCCCCATGGCAATTTTTTTATTTTTATTACCATGGCAAGTTTACTATTTATTTGCCTTGGCAAATTTACCTTTTATTAACATGGCAAATTTACCTAAATCCCCATGGCAATATCAAACATTTATTGTGATGGCATGTTTTACTATTTATTCGCCATGGCTAATATACCTTAATTAACATGGCAAAATTACCTAAATCCCCATGGAAATATTTAACTTTTATTGCCATGGCAAGTTTTACTTTTTATTTGCCATGTTTAATTTACCTTTATTAACATGGCAAATTTATCTAAATCCCCATGGCAATTTTTAAATTTTATTGCCATGGCAAGATTTACTATTCATTTTGATCTTTATTAACATGGCAGATTTTACTTTTATTTTTGCATGCCAATTATTAATTGTTATACACCATGGCAAAATTAACCTTTTATTGCCATGGCAAATTTACCTTTTATTTCCCATGATTTTTTTATTTAATTTACATGACAATTTTAATTTTTGTCACTCATGGCAAACATACTTCTATGCAGCATGGCAAGTTTTACTTTTATTTTGCCATGGCAAAAATACTTCGAAAACACGACAATTATTACTAAACAATAGATTGTGCAGTTTTTGTTTTGTGCTTCGGCCAATTTATATAGTAAAAATAGCATACAAATTTTTAATCCATATTTTCTTGCCATCATGGTACAGATGCAAACTGTCATGATTTTTTTTCCTTTTTGTGCCATTGCATAAAAAACATTTTCTTGCCACCATGGTACGGATGCAAAAATTGTTTATAGAGATGATGGCAATTTTCTGGTTTGAAACCATTGGGATTCTTTTAGTAGTATCTTGTTTTCCATTTTCTATCTATCATGACATTTTTTTTGGACTTTTTCGGTGATGGCAAGTTCATATGCATCCACACTGCACATCTTGCCCTGTTTTTGATTGGTAAACAACAAAAATTGCCATGGCAAATTCATACATTTTGACATCTTTGAAAGAAGATCTTTCTGGTTCATTCATATTATAGCGGTAGAGATCTCATGGTTCATTCGTACATTCTTTTTGCGGCATTTTGTGACTTTTTTCATTGCATGGCAAAATCTAGCCTTTATTAATCACATCCAATAGTGGGCTTTTTTTTTGTCAAAGTAAAAATTGGCACAATCTGGGCTTTACTTTCTTTTTTTTCTTCACAACAAAAAGGCCTCTAGGCCCCGAGGTAGGGTGTTCGGGCTGGGCGACTCTCCTCCCGAACGCATGCGTTCGATCGATGCCTCCACAGGACCGATCGAGTCGTTCGATCTGGGGCTTTCCCAGACCGAACGCTCGGCATTTATCGGGGTCCTAATTCAAATGAATGTCGAACCTAAGGATCGAGCTAAACAATTACAAGAGAAAAATACTGAAAATAGGTATAGAGTGACGTTGCAGAGATGGCGTTCCGAGGTCGAGCATCCGGCTTCAGGTCTAGCATCGCAAGGTCTACGCCTTCGAGCCGAGTAGGTGCCCTACTCCTCGTCTGACTTGAGGAGGGCGGCGTATGCACCATCTGGCATCATCAGAGCAAACGCGAATAATCGATAATCTTTGCCAAAAGCAAAAGCCAAAAGTACAAAATTAGGTTATTTTTAGCTTATAAACCAAACTCCAAAAGGCAAAGTTAGTTTATCTCCCAGCGGTACGCTAGATCGCATGCTCTATTAGAGCATCTCCAGCCGTTGGCCCCCCAGGCGGTGATTTTACACGCCCCCTGGGGGTGAACCGGCGGTAAAATCGGTGTGGGGGCGAGCGAGTTCCCAGCCGCTCGCCCCAGGGTCGCCCCAGACGCGTTTTTTTATTTTAAAAAAATCTGAATTCGGCTAAATTCGGCAAACTTGACATTCATATTTAATATGTTCGGCGTTACATAAATTATTTTAAAAAAGCCATCTACGGGGCGAAGAAGTCGCCGCCGTCCTCGTCGGCAGCGGCGGCGGCCTTTTCCTTCTTGATGGCACGACCGTCCCTGCTGGACCCCTGCCCGGCGTCTCCATGCCGGACCGGTGGTGGCGGCGCGTCGTCGTCGTCGCTGTCGTCGAGGACGACGATGCCTCCCTCGTCTCGGCCATGACGCCGAGCTTCAAACCGCGCATAGGCGGCGCGCTGGCGCTCCATCTCCATGCGCACTCAGTCGTAGTGTGCCCATTTGAGAGCCGCTTCGTCGTCGAGCTCCTCCTCCTTGACGCCGCCGGCGAGCCCGGGCTCCGTCTTCACGACGGGGAGCCCCGGCTCCGGCTTGACGGCGGCGAGCCCCGGCTCCGTCATTGGCTTGACGAAGCGCGGCGGAGCCGAGGAGGAGGCGCGCCGGCCGCCCTCGTTGATGATGATGCTGGCGCTGCGGGTGTGCCTGCCGAGCGGCGTCTCCGCGGCGGGCTCCGCCTTGACGCCGAAGAGCGTCGGCGAGCCGGAAGAGTGGGAGGAGGAGCCGAACCTCCTGGGCACCCACGGCCCAGCACTCCGGTGCGGGGGGGGTGCGGGGGGGGGGGGGGGGGCGGGGGGGGGGCGGCCACCGCGATAGGGTATGCCAGCGACGGGTTATTGCCGTCCTCGAGGTACTCCATCACCTCGTGCAGTGTGCGGCGGGGGACGCCCCACCAGACGCGGCGGCCATCGTTCTTCTTGATGCCGCCCACCACCGGCGCCCCGTTCGTGGACGTCAGCCGCTGCGCCTGCCGCCGCTGGAAGTAGTCCGCCCATGCCGCGTGGTTGTCGGCGGCGTACTGGGGGAGGGCGCGCTGCTCCTCCGTCAGGGACGACCGCACGCGGTCGACCTCGGCGGCGAAGATGCCGGGGCGCGCGTCGACGTCGGGCACCGGGGGGATGGGGACGCCACCGTTGCGGAGACTCCACCCCGTCAGCCTGGCGCGCATGTCCGGCGGCGCCGGGATGTTGGCCTCGAACAGGAGCCACGCCTCGCACTCCTGGAGCGAGGGGCGGCCGAAGCCGTTGGCCGCCGCGGCATCGCCGGAAAAGCGTTCGGCCATCGCTGGAGAGGGAAGCTAAGGGGGACGGGTGAGATAGCAGAGCTCGGTGCGGTAGAGACGGGAGAGAGCAGAGCTCGGGGGCGGCTGGTTTGGACTCGGGCTGATGTGGCCAGCGGGAGGGGGAGCGGCGGGTTTTATAGCCCGCGCCATGCGTACACGTGGCGGGAGGGGAGGCGTCGCTGCGCCGCCCGTGACGGGCCGCCCGTGAGGAATCAATGGCAAGGCTGACCGGCGGCAGCCTTGCCATTGATTCCCCGCGGGAAACCGAGGCGCTCTGGGGGAAGACGAGGTGTCGTCTCGCTGACGCGGCTGGCCCGCGGCTCTTTCGCGCCAAAACCTCTCGCCCGGGCGTCCCCCAGCGTGCCGGGTTCGGCCTAGGTCCGCCGGCGCCAGTTTCGGCTCAAACCGGAGAAAAACGGGCTTCTGGAGGCGTGATTGGGCCGATTTTTGGACGCCGGCGCAGTAAAAACGCCTGGAGAGGGCGTGTTGGGGGCGCGGCTGGGGGCGCGGCTGGAGTTGCTCTTAGACTACATTATCTTTAGCAGGATCAATAGAAGAAGACGCATGCTTGGCTATGCCACTTTTTGATAGAGGGGTCAATTTATTTTACGCTTTTACCCGTTAAACCTTAGGCTGGAAGAAAAGCTTAGGTTGGAAGAAGACCAACACGGGACGCACACCCAGCTAACAAATGAATCCCTCTTCCAAGCTAAGGGAGGATAGGCGACGCCGACGAATGGAAGGTCACTTAAATTGCTGGTTGCATCTAGGTTGGGTCATACTGCATGCATGCCCCAACCTCTCCCAACGTAGCCCAGAACCCGCCATCAAGGACACTTACATATAGAGCTCTACACCCACGCCACACAGACCTGCAGGCGGGCCTAGCCAGCGTACATAAGAGTCTGAAACTAGTAGTTGCTTGTTCTCTGAGAGAGTTTTTTTAGAGAGGTGACAAGTCAAACCTAGCCGCCACCTCATCTGTTCCTCTTGATGTCGTCGGGCTTGCCCGACAGTGCTGGCAGCTGCGAGAACGTCTAGATCGAGGTAGCCTACTATAGACGTGTTGGATGGTTGATGTGGGATGGAAAAGGAGATGTTTGCACGAGTGGCGGCCTTTTTCAGGTGATGCGCCACGACGACATCGGTCAAGCCGGCGACAACCGAATGGGTCCAGGGCAGAGATCTTCATGTTAGATTGATCTCTTCCGTGTGAGCCCAACGGCCCATCGGGCCCTTAGATCTGCGCCCTGATCGGGGGCGCCCAATCCTTATATGGTTGGTGGGTCCTGTGACCCGCGCTATATAAACAGAGGTGGGGGCCATGGCACGAGTTACGAGGTTAATCGCTGCCACAAACCTCACCGTTACTCCCTACCGATCTAGGGTTAGCGCGGTGCTCACGGGAAGCTCCACCGCCACCATCCACTCACTGCCATGACCGCCGCCACAACATCATCATGGCTGCTGGTTCGAGCCTGCAAGGCCAGGCAGAAGGTAGGTCTACCGGAGTCTCTAGCCTACCCCGATTCAGTGGATCTATCAATGGTATCAGGCCATGCTAGGCTAAGATTTTCGGTACAAAGAATAAACAGAAAAAGAAAAAAGATCCCCTGCCAAGAACCCTAATCAGAGGGCAAAAGAAATCTCAAAGAAAAGTTGCGCCGCACCACATGGCCGCGCCGTTCCTCTCGATCCCGAATCACATCGGCATGCCGAGGATCCAGGAAGAAGAACCACCCGACGGGGCAAAGGGCACCAGCACCGAGCCGTTTGACGGCGGTATGCTCACCTTCGAGGTGCTCGCGCACGCCGGCAAAGGGGTCAGCGGGGGCGCCGCATCAGAAAGTCTCCGGATCTCTCTCTCTTTTTGTCACTATGTGGGATGAGCAGACAGCAGAAAAGGAAAAAGGTGGCCGCTCTGTTCTCTCTCTCTCTCTCTCTCGTGGATAATGGAGTGGGGAAAGGGAAGGCGGCTCGCGCGGCGCGATGGCTTCACGCCGTCGCCGGCGGAGCCCCAATCCCGCTGCTATACAGAGAGTCAGATGCAGGCTCCAAGGGGAGCAGAGGAGGGCGCAAGCCCGACCCTCTTTCTCTCTCTGCCACAGAAACGGAGTGGGGAGACGGAAGGGGCTGCCTCGTTGGGCTCCGCCCTGGTTCGCCGCCGCGGGAGCGAAAGAAAGAATGGCGACCGGGCGAGCGGGCGAGAGAGGAGCGAGCAAGGCAAGAGCGGCGCATGGAAGGGGGAAAGGGCAAAAAGCACAGGCAGGCTCGCGCGGCGCGGTGGCCGTCGCCGGCTACCTGGACGGACACCGCCGCCGCGGAGCGAGATGCAAAGAGAGGCGCGTGGGGGCGGAATGGTGCTAGGGTTACGGGAGGGGGTGGCTGCAGCTTGTTGACCCGCCCGATATGCGCGGACGGCCGTTGGATTTGATGCGACGACAACCAGCGAGCGGTGCCCTCTACCCCCCAGCGGGCCGATGGGCCAGAGTACAAGCAGGCCGCCAGGCGCGTGCACGCGGTGGCTGGGCCGTTTACGGCCCGAAGAGGCACGCATGGTGCGCAGTAGGAAGGCCGTGGGCCGGGCTGTAAAAAAGGAATTTTGTCCGTTATTTTTTACAGAGCAAAGTTTTGATGAATTTGTCCATATTTTGGGCAGATTTACAATAGTTTTTCTATGCAATTTTTTTCCAACGAAATTTTTTGTTTAGAAAATAGAAAAGTAAATAGAAAAAGTTTCTGAAAATGAAAATAGAAAATTTTCAGAAAAAGAAATGTTCATGAATTTTATAAAGAAAATAATAAACTTCATGAATTTTTTATTTGGTCAAAGAAAAGTTTCTGTAAAGAATAAAAAGTTCATGAATTTTTATTCATGTTTTTCCGCTGCGTAAACAATTAATAGTGCTCTTTTACAAAGAAAATAAAAGTTTAGATAGAATTATATTTAAAGAGCATATTAAAGTAATTATTGAAATGAAATGAAATGATTATGTTATTTTTATGACGAACGTTGTTAATAACATGATCATGTTTTATTATTGAAAATAAAAGTGCTCTTTTAAAAGTGAATAGAACTAAAGTAAAAGATTAAATTGTTGCTTCTCTAATGCATTTTTGAACCAACCGGTTAAAATTGCTTAGAGAGTAAAAGATTACAAAATTGTTTTTGAATAGAATATTGTAAAATTTCCACTGCCAAGTAAAAGTTTTATCCTTCAATTAAATTGGAACCAACATAAAAATTTAATTGAAAGAAATGCTCTTAGCAATGTTTTTCCCTGTGGTGAAATAAGATGTAGATAGTTTCCGCTATGACAAAAGAAAGATATTTGTTTTAAAGTTAAAATATGGTATTGTTATTTTATGACCAACGTTGATGATACCAGTGCTATAATTCTATGAGTCTTATGTTCAAAGTTTAAATCTCTGATAAATTTTGTATCAAAGTGATCAATTTTCAGAGAACGGATAAAGATCAAGAAATGCTCTTGAACTAGAGAAATGTATATTTCTTGTTGCCGCTGCAATAAAGTTGATCATGATGATTAGTTCTTATCAAAGTTGTTTAATAGAAATACTATCATCACATTGTTTATGAGTTATATGCATTATTTCCATTTCCGCCCAACGGTGATATTGAATTAATGTAGAAGGATGATGTTTATTCTAATTCTGCAACAACGGTTATTTAGAATATAAAAGAAAGTTTCAAAAGTTTAATGTGCATTTCTTTTAACCAGACCAATGTAGGGTTATTTTTATGCCCATTATTGTTGATCATTGGCTAAGTTTTCTCAGACTAAAAGTTTTCCATGCTTTCATTCATGAAAGCGAATGACTGGGTACTTATAACCCGAAAGATGACCAAGAAAGGTCTAAAGAATGGCATCAAAAGAAAAGAAATAGATCATTGAGAGTGTTGGTTGATGAAAGATTTTTTCAGTCAACATGATTTGAGATGAAACAAGCAACATGCGTGTTAATTTGACCAATGTCGGATCAAGCATGTGTGTCAAAGAGCATTCAGATTTATTCCTAAATTTCATGATTGAATATGCAGTCAAAAGAGCCAATTCTGGCATTTATGTTCCCTTACAGGGAATTACCCGCATGGCGGGAAAAGTCTGGGAAAATACCTGCGTAATGGGGTAAAGCTGACATAATATTATGTAAAAAAAATCCCGTATGGCGGGAGAAATTCTGGCAAGAGAAAGATATGATAACTCATGTGCTTTTAATGTATCCCACTATGGGAGAAAAAGAATGGAGTAACTGAAAGGCTCAACCGTACACTTATCAGCATGATGAGTTATTCCAGCTTGCCATTGGGATTATGGATGGAGGCGCTTAAAACCGCCATTCACATTCTCAATAGAGTACCAAGCAAGTCGGTGCCCAAAACACCGTACGAGCTATGGACAGGAAGGGTGCCCTCCCTTCATGGTGTGGGGGTGCCCTGCTGAGGCCAAAATGTTTAATCCAAACATTGCAAAGTTAGATCCCAAAACAGTGAGTTGCCACTTCATTGGCTATCCAGACAGATCAAATGGTTTTCGTTTCTACTGTCTAGACAGTCATACAAAGTTTGTAGAAACAAGACATGCAGTCTTCTTAGAGGACGAAATGATGAGGGGGAGCATGGTAGCTCGAAAAAATGATCTTGAGGAGAAGAGGGTGCATGCACCTAATCCGATGATTCATGAGCCATTTTTCTCACTACCAGTTGCAACTCCACCCATGACAACTATGGGGGTACACCCGGAACCTGTCTGTCAGGAGCCGACTGAACCCGTTGTTGAGCATGAAAGGGAGGTGCAGCAGCAAATTTTAGAAGAAGTGCCAGAAGTTGAGGAATGTGCCAGAAAATGAGGCCCTTAGAAGGTGTACAAGACCAAGAAAGTCAGCTATTTCTACTGACTTCAAAGTTTATAACACAGAAATGGTTCATATGGAAAAAGATCCCACCTCATATGAAGAAGCCATGAGAAGCCCTCATTCATCGAAGTGGATGAAGGCAATGGAAGACGAGATGAAATCGATTAGTTCCAAAGATGTTTGGGACTTAGAGGAAATTCCTAAAGGAGCCAAAACAGTAGGCTGTAAATGGGTCTATAAAATTACGTATGACTCTAAAGGGAATGTAGAAAAGTATAAAGCACGACTCGTGGCAAAAGGATTTACACAAAGAGAAGGGATAGAATACAATGAGACATTTGCTCCAGTCTCATGTAAGGATTCCTTCAGAATCATAATGGCATTAGTTGCTCATTTTGATTTAGAGTTGCATCGAATGGATGTAAAGACGGCATTTCTCAACGGGGATTTAAAAGAAAATGTCTACATGAAATAACCCAAGGGTTTTATCATGGAAGGCAAGCAAAATATGGGATGCCGCCTGAAGAAATCCATTTATGGATTAAAGCAAGCCTCTAGACAGTGGTATCTAAAGTTTAATCAAACGATTAAAGTTTAGGATTTAAAGAAAAAATTGAGGATAACTGCATTTATGCAAAGTTTAAAATGGGAAATATATTTTCCTAATCTTGTATGTGGATGATATCCTGCTTGCTAGCAGTGATGTTAGTCTACTACAAGAAACAAAGAAGTTCTTATCCTCAAATTTTGACATAACAGATCTTGGTGAAGCATCATATGTTTTGGGCATAGAAATTCACCGAGATGGGAATAATGGAGTCTTGGACTATCGCAGAAAGCATATTTAGAAAAGGTTCTTAAAGTTTTTAATATGCATGCGAGTAAAGCCACACCTGCTCCAATAGTCAAGGGCGATAGTTTTGATAAATTCCAATGTCCCAAGAACCAGTACGAGATCGATCAAATGAAAGCAGTACCATATGCTTCGGCAGTTGGTAGCTTACAATATGCACAAGTGTGCACTCGCCTTGACTTAGCCCTTATCACCGGGGTACTCGGTAGATATCAAGAGAATCCATGCATAGAGCACTGGAAGATGGCAAAGAAAGCATTGCGTTATGCACAAGGCACGAAGGAGTACATGCTAATATACAGGAGAAGTGATTCCCTAGAGATAAAAGGGTATTCAGACGCAGATTTTGTGGGGGACAAAGATGATAGAAAATCCATGTCAGGATACGTATTCACCCTCGCTGGGGGAGCTATTTCATGGAAAAGCTCCAAACAATCGATAGTTGCATCATCCAAGATGTATGTAGAATTCATAGCATGCTTCGAAGCCATGGGGCAGGCGATATGGCTAAAGAAATTTGTACCCGACTTGAAAGTGGTAGATTGTATTCACAAACCACTAAAGATGTACTGTGACAACCAACCCGCAGTATTCTATGCTCACAACAACAAGTCGAGTAATGTTGGCAAAATAATAGAGATAAGGTATTATGTTGTGAAAGATAAAATCCAGGATCAACCTATAAGTCTCGAGCATATAAGGACAAAAGGTATGCTTGCGGATCCGCTAACGAAAGGCTTACCACCCAATGTGTTCAAGGAACACTTAGCCGGCATGGGTTTAAGGGAAAGCCTTATGATTCCTGGATAGGCCCAAAAAGGAATAGAATTTGTTTCTGAACAAAACGTATGTTGTAGTTGTATGATTCTATCGGCAAGTAAGCTGTGACGATGAAACATGCTCTATGTACCAATATGTGATGAAACAAATAAACTAGAAAGTATAAGGTTAAAAGTAAAGTTGAGATCAAGGGGGAGAATGATAGATTGATCTCTTCCATGTGGGCCCTACGGCCCACTGGGCCCTTAGATCTGCGCCCTGATCGGGGGCGCCCAACCCTCATATGGTTGGTGGGCCCCTGTGACCCGCGCTATATAAACAGAGGTGGGGGCCGTGGCACGAGTCACGAGGTTAATCGCTGCCACAAACCCCACCGTCACTGCCTACCGATCTAGGGTTAGCGCGGTACTCACGGGAAGCTCCACCGCCGCCATCCACTCACTGCCATGACCGCCGCCACAACATCATCATGGCTGCTGGTTCAAGCCTGCAAGGCCAGGTAGAAGGTAGGTCTATCGGAGTCTCTAGCCTACCCTGATCCAGTGGATCTATCACTTCATGGATAGCCCGACCTAACTGGACTATCAGAGAAGAGGGCGTCAATGCATGGTTCTAGTCGGCGACGAGCTCGACATCAGACCCGGACCTACATCAGCATGGATGATTATTTTCATGTTTTCTTTGGGGAATCTTCGTGTTTGCGGGGATACGAAGCAGTGGAGTTGCCATAGGGTAGGAATAATCTTTTCGCCACCCTATCCATGTTTCGTTGATGTGCTCTTCAGCGGCGGAGGGCATGTGAAGCTGTGTTTGGCGGGCTTAGGTTTTTTGGTGGCTCCATTTGGATTCGACCGATTTTTCTGTTCTTCAAAGTTTCTACAGACCCTTATCGGCGGGTTTTTTCCGAGAGACAATTTACTTTGCAAATCACGATCGCGGGCTCTTCCCGGTCTACATAGATGACTTCGCGTTCACTACGTCTATAACTTCCTAGGTTTCAAAAGTTTGCTCTTCCAAAGCAGAAGCCCAGAGGCAGTATCGACCTATGCTCACATCACACACACCGCCGGTGGATGCAGAAGAAAGAAGATTTCGATACTCCCTAGATTTTGATTGTGTTTCTAATTTTTTTCTGTAATGGTGTGTTTGTAAGGACAAGTCCTACTTAATATGTGGGTTGAGGCCTTTTCGCACAAAAAGAACTAGTAATTGCTTGTGAAGAAGAGTGTGGCATTCTTTATGTATTCTACATATAAACTATGATGGGTGACCCGCATGCTAAGGCCATTTGCCCCGGTTGGGCATTCACTGCTGCATCATGTGTTGGAAAACATAGCAGAAAATAAAAATAAAAACATTCTATGAATAAAACAGCAAAGTTACTATGAAGACTGAGGGAGTCCTGGATTAGGGGTGTTCGGGTACCCGGACTATACCTTCAGCCGGACTCCAGGACTATGAAGATACAAGATTGAAGACTTCGTCCCGTGTCCGGATGGAACTTTCCTTGGCGTGGAAGGCAAGCTTGGCGATGCGGATATTCAAGATCTCCTACCATTGTAACCGACTTTGTGTAACCCTAACCCTATCCGGTGTCTATATAAACCGGAGGGTTCTAGTCCGTAGGACAACTTCATCATACAACAATCATACCATAGGCTAGCTTCTAGGGTTTAGCCTCCTTGATCTCGTGGTAGATCTACTCTTGTACTACCCATATCATCAATATTAATCAAGCAGGAGTAGGGTTTTACCTCCATCAAGAGGGCCCGAACCTGGGTAAAAACATCGTGTCCCTTGTCTCCTATTACCATCCGGCTTAGACGCACAGTTCGGGACCCCCTACCCAAGATCCGCCGGTTTTGACACCGACATTGGTGCTTTCATTGAGAGTTCCTCTGTGTCGTCACTTTTGGGCTCGATGGCTCCTTTGATCATCAACAACGATGCGCTTCAGGGTGAGACTTTTCTCCCCGGACAGATCTTCGTCTTCGGCGGCTTCGCACTACGCGCCAATTCGCTTGGCCACCTGGAGCAGATCGACAGCTACGCCCCTGGCCATCAGGTCAGGTTTGGAAGCCTAAAACTACACGGCAGACATCCACGGAGATTTGATCTTCGATGGATTCGAGCCACAGCCAAGCGCGCCGCACTGTCTCGTGGGGCATGATCTAGCTCTGCCGCCGAACAGTGCCCTGGAGGCCGCAAACGCACCGGCTCTGACCCTTAATTCAGAGCCAGCTGCGCCAATCGAGGATGAGCGGTTGGACGTCACCTCGGGGGCTGCGATCTCAAAGGCGATCGAGCCGAACGCCAGCCCCGCACTCTGCATGTCCCGTGACTCCGAGGATCCGGACTCCGAACCCCCCGCGCCCCTGCCGATCGAATCCGATTTGGGCGCCGATAATGGAGTTCACCGCCGCGGACATCTTTCAGCACTCGCCTTTCGGCGACATCCTGAATTCTCTCAAGTCTCTCTCTTTATCAGGAGAGCCCTGGCCGGACTACGGTCAGCGAGGATGGGATACGGACGATGAAGAAATTCAAATCCCACACACCACCCACTTGGTAGCCACTGTCGACAATTTAAACAACGTGCTCAACTTTGACTCCGTAGACATCGACAGCATGGACGATGATGCAGGAGATACGGATGAAACAACGCCCATAGGGCATTGGACAGCCACCTCATCTCACGATGTGTACATGGTGGATACCCCTAAAGGAAGCGACAACAAGGAAAAAGGGGATGGAACGGGATATCGACCCCCCGAAAAGCAATCAAAGCGTCGGCGCAAACGCTGACCCAAGCCCCGCCTCGATAAAGACCCAGCCATAGAGCAGGATGAGCCGGTAGACGACGAGAGGCCTTAGAGCAAACGTCGGAACAGGGCAACACGGATAGAGAAACCGAACATCCCTCCCTCGGCGAAAACGGCATTCCGGACGACCTTACGCCGGATAAACCCATGAAGCAGAAAAATCTCCACAAGAGGCTCATTGCAACAGCACGCAGCCTGAAAAAGCAGAAGCGGAAGCTAAAAACAGCGGAAGATGCACTCAGGATCAGATGGAGCAAAGTAATCAATACCGCAGATAAATACGGCAACAGTCGCCGCACTAAAAGCTATCCGAAGAGAAAGCTACTGCCTGAATTCGACGAAGAGGCCCTGGAGCCCTCGCATTCAAAAAATAAGAAAGCCTCACGGTCGGATAGACGACCCCATGGCCAGCATAAAGCGGCAAGCGGCGCCACACTTAAATCGGCATGCGACCCACCTAAGGATTCGCACCATGGCCCAGTCAGGTCCATTTACGGGCCTAGAAAGCAAGCTCTCGTGAGTAATGCAATAAAACCATCATCAGAATCCGGCACACCCAAATACAGGGGCGCCGCACACCCCCTATGTTTCACCGATGAGGTCCTGGACTATGAATTTCCAGAGGGATTCAAACCCGTAAACATAGAGGCATATGATGGAACAACAGACCCTGGAGTTTGGATCGAGGATTATATCCTCCACATACATATGGCTAGAGGAGATGATCTCCACGCCATAAAATATTTACCCCTTAAGCTTAAAGGGCCAGCCCGGCATTGGCTTAAAAGCCTTCCTGAAAACACAATTGGAAGTTGGGAAGAGCTCAAGGATGCTTTCCGAGAAAATTTTCAAGGGACCTATGTCCGCCCTCCGGATGCAGACGATCTTAGTCACATAACTCAACAGCCCGAAGAATCAGCTCGGCAATTCGGGAATAGATTCCTCACTAAAAAGAATCAGATAGTCGACTGTCCGGACGCCGAAGCCTTAGCAGCTTTCAGGCATAACGTCCGAGACGAATGGCTCGCCAGACACCTCAGCTAAGAAAAGCCAAGAACAATGGCCGCACTAACAAGCCTCATGACCCGCTTTTGTGCAGGAGAGGACAGCTGGTTGGCAAGATGCAGCCCTAGCGACCCAAGTACATCCGAAACTAGGGATGGAAACGGAAAACCGCGACGTAACAAGGACCGTCGCCGAACTAAGAAAAAAAGTCCGAAGAGCACGATAGTTAACGCCGGATTCAAAAGCTCACGGCAGAATCAGACAAAACCGCCCCTCCAGGATAACAGGGATGATCCATCCAACTTAAACAAAATCCTGGACAGGATATGTCAAATACACAGTACTCCCGGGAAGCCCGCTAACCATACCCACAGAGATTGTTGGGTTTTCAAACAATCCGGCAGACTCAATGCCGAACACAAGGAGCTCGACACACCGAGCGAAGACGAGGACGAACCCCAAAAGCAGAGCACCAGGAAACAAAAGAACTTCCCACAAGAAGTAAAAACTGTAAACTTACTTCACATAATAAAACGTGCGGCGCCCATAAAGGTACGCACCACACGACCTATCCCAAAAGGGCCCCGCCACTGGTTGTCAAAACCAATCATCTTCGATCAGCTGGATTATTCTAGAAGTATCATGAACGCAGGATGGACTGCCTTGATACTCGATCCAATAATTGGCGGAATCCAGTTTTCAAATGTCCTTATGGACGGCGGCAGTGGACTAAACCTGATATATCAGGACACAATCCATCACATGGGGATAGACCCAGCAAGAATCCACCGCAGCAAAACCTCCTTTCAAGGGGTAACGCCTGGTCCGGACACCCAGTGCATGGGTTTTCTCCGGCTCGAAGTTATATTCGGATATACCGATAACTTCCGCCGCGAAAAGCTTATTTTCCACATCGTCCCATTCTCGAGTCGCTATCAGGCACTGCTGGGACGCGAAGCTTTCACCCGCTTTAACGCAATACCGCATTATGCATCTCTAACGCTTAAGATGCCCGGTCCACGAGGCATCATCTCTTTGAAGGGGAAGCATTGAAGTGCGCCTCCCCCAAGCGGAGGACTGTGCGGCCGCTTTGACAGCCCCACAGTAAAATGGCTTCACCGGCCAAAAAACTTCGGAATAGGTCCTTAAAGACCACGAACGCGGATAGACGAGTTCGGTACAAACTTATCATTGCTGCAGGCTTAGGGGCCATATACCCCACACTAGGGGCTTTGTACATATACAATGAGAGACAATAAAGCTCAATTTTATATATTTTATACTTTGTTTATTCTAAACTTTTGCTCGGCACGACCCATTTTCAACTCATTTCCTCTCTTTTACAGATGAACGTCGTGCGGCGCCCGTCCAGGATATGGCACAACAGAGACACAGGTGCAGACGTGTAGTAGGGACCCGTTCTAAGGATTCTTTTTAGATTAAGACCCTGCGTAAACCTTTTTTACTGTCTCTTGTTGCTACATATCCCCTGGTTTTCTCTAATATAACCACGGAGGAGGCTGGCGTCTTGGCATGCGGCCACGTTAGAAGTTTTGCGCGTACCTGGACACTAGGGGCTTTTTTATAAAGGGTGTTGTTTCGCCAACACTTATAAAGACCGAACACCTTAGGGAGTGTTCGGCGTCGCGAGTTTTGGCATTATATGCATCAGCTCCGAATCATGTCTTTGGTCAAATGTTGGGTTGCCCGGCTCCTGAGTTCGGCTACCTTATGTTCCGCTCTATCGGCTAAGGTAGCACCAGGAGAACTACTGCGATTGTGCCCCGGTTCGGCCGGGCGAGCACCTCAGTAGAGAAAGCCGAAAACTGACTGTCATGATGTAGCGTGAGACTGGTCAGCCACTCAATGACCTATCGGAATCTATAGGATTCCTCCGCTTCAACGAAGGGCCGTTTCCCATCCAGGCACATATGCGCCCCGAACGCGGGCGAGCGCAGTCGCCACCAAGGGGCTACCTAAATAGTCCCACTGTCAAGCTCCTATGGCTAAGTGAAAGTGTTAAAGCATTATAGTCCGGTTGCCTGGCCCGCTGCGCTATCACCTCCTTTGTAGGACCAAGACGTTGGGTTAAGTGTGAAAATGCGTCTTCTGCGAGCACCCCCGCACTATGTGCGTGGGGGCTGAAGCCAACGACTGCCATCTTTCAGATTTTGTATATATATATCTTAAAACGGCCGCACATGAGGTGTTCTCAATACTTGAAGGCACAAGTATAAAAAGCCACTACAATTTATAAAAATATTGCTTTATAATTACATATGCTATCATAAAATAGCATCCTTCGAGCACTGCGTTTCTATTACACGAGCGCCTTCAAGGACTTCCTGAAAATAGCGCTCCGAGGGTACTCGGCTTTCGTCTGAGTCTCAGGACACAACAACGGTGGTCTCCATCTCTGCCCAGTATGTCTTGACATGGGCAAAAGCCATCCATGCGTCCTCTATGCATACTGACCTCTTCATTGCATTAATATGCGGCACCGCGTCAAGGAATTGCTACACCAAGCTGAAATAACTCTTCGGCTCCGATCTCCACGGCCACAGATGACCCATGACGTACTTCATGGCGAGTCTAGACAACCTATTCAGTTCGTCCCATTGAGCCAAACGATCGTCCACTGCCAGTGGACGCTCTGGATTGTGGAACTGCGACCAGAAAAGCTTCTCCACTTCACGATCTTTTTGATCTCGTAAGTGTTCGGTCGCATCAGTAGGATTTGCTGCCAAATCCAGATAGGTGTCCTCCACACTCCACATCCGGTCCAACGGAGCAAACTTCGGATCACAAAACTTCCTCCGCAGCATAAAGGGCTTTCCAGCCGCAATCTGTTCGGCCTGACGCAGCTCCTCCTTCGCAGCTCTCATCGCAGAGCGAGCGTCCTTGGCATCGGCAACGGCCTTCTCTAAGTCTGTCTGTCTCGCCCGGTCTTCTTCTCAAGAAGTTTGCAACGGTCTGCAGCACTCTTTAACTTCTCGGCCATCTCGGCCATCTCTTCCTTGCTTCGGCAGCGAGCAGCCTGTTCGGCTCTCAGCTCTTCAAGGGCTTTCTCGGCAGCCGCATTGCTTTTTCTGGCTTGTTCCTTAGCTCGGGCAAGTTCTACCCTAAGACTCTCCACGACGGCCGCACCATCTGCGTCAAGCACACACATTGTAAGATACTGGCATAAAGCTCCTCTTACCAGATTCCGCCCGATGAATTACATACCTTGAGCCTCATCAAGCCGCTTGTTGACAAGCGCGATGTCGGCATCTGCCACGTCCAGTTGCCGCTTTAGTTCGGCAAAATCACCAGTTCGGCTCGATTCCGGACATCCCGCCGCCTACATTCAAAGGAGACATTTTAGACCTGGGATTATGATCCTCTGCGTGCCGTCATTTCTTGACGACGCGCAGAGTCTCAGGGGCTACTATCTACACGGGGTGCATCTTACTTATGCGCAACTGACAAAAGTGTACATTATCTAACGTACCTCAAAACCCGTCAGTAAACTTTTGACGGCCTCATGCAATCCGCTCTCTGCGGATGAAATCCTTTGAATCACCGTGCCCATCAATGCACGGTGCTCCTCTGAGGTAGAAGCTCGCCCCAGCAGAATCTTTAGCTCCTCCGGCCGAGCACCAGACGGTGCCGAACTTGTCCTATGACCTCTTTCGAAGGCCGGACGCGGAGAATCTTGGGGGGCCACATAGCTATCTTCCGCCCCTGCCGGATTCGGAGGAACCCTCCGCGACGACACCTCAGGGTCGCCCGTCTCGCTAGGCGGCACGGCAGGGGGAGGCGTCCCGCTCTCCGTCATCTCCGGAAGAAGATCCCCCGAAGACGAGCTCTGCTGAGAAGGGCTGAGGTCCGAGCTACAAGGTAAAAATTCGGTTAATCTTCTCAGATATAAAATCAAGGATTTCTCTCATCCCTCAAAAGGAAAACCTTATTTCTCTACTTACGGCTCGCTGGAGGGCTGATCCCTTTGAGGGCGTAGTTCGACCGAGGAACTCCCCGGCGTCGGACCCTCTGACGAGGTTTTTTCCCCCGCTTCGAGGCCATGGTCTCCGGGTCGTCAGAGGCGGCCCTCTTCTTCCCCTTAGGAGAGGAATTGTCGGTTCCTCCCTTCGGAACAACCTCCTTCGAGGAGGCCATAGTTTCCTTGTCCTCCCCCTTACTTCCCTCCAAAGGCATTATCTTCAACATCCTGACAAGCACGGGATCCGGCCTGGTTTCGGGTAGGGGAGCCGGACACCTGATCAGCTTTGCCTTCGCTATCCACTCCTGTTTAAAAGGACAGCTCTTTTAGGGGCAAGTTTACGACAATTATACGGATAGCAGGTCCGGGCACAAGGTTCCTTACTTGAGTATTCGGGCGATTGCAGCTTAGGCTTGCGTCCTCGGTCAAATCCGGACACATCTCTTGTGATCCGAAGAACAGTTTATACATCTCCGCGGGCGTTGCGCCCATGAAATTCTGGAGAGCTCGCGGTCCCTCTGGATTAAACTCCCACAGGCGAAGGGAGCGACGTTTGCCGGGCAATATTCGGTGAATCAGCATGACCTGCGTCACCTTGACCAGGCTGAAGTCTCCTTCTAAGAGATCCTTGATGCGGCCCTGCAATAAGGGCACGTCTTTGGGTAACCCCCAATCTAACCCTTTGCCGACCCATGACGCTAGCCGTGGTGGGGGACCCGAGCGAAAGGAAGGAGGCGCCACCCACTTGGTGCCCCTGGGAGCGGTGATGTAGAACCACTCTCGTTGCCACAAGCCAAGCTCCTCTTGAAAAGAGCCCTCGGGCCATGGAACGTCGGCATTCTTGCTTATAACAGCGCCTCCGCACTCTGCGTGCCGTCCCTCGATCATCTTCGGCTCCACTTTAAAGGTCTTGAGCCATAATCCGAAGTGAGGGGTAACACGGAGGAACACTTCGCACACGACGATAAATGAGGAGATATGGAGGATGGACTCCGGAGCTAAGTCGTGGAATTCCAGCCCGTAATAAAACAGCAGCCCCCTCACAAAGGGGTCCATTGGGAAGCCTAACCCCCGAAGGAAGTGAGACATGAATACCACGCTCTCACCGGGCTGGGGACTGGGAATGACCTGCCCTTGAGCAGGCAACCTATGCGGAATTTCGCCGGTCAGGAACCTAGCCTCTCTCAACTTTAGCACGTCCTCCTCCGTGACGGTGGAGGGTGTCCACTGGCCTTGAAGGTCAGAACCGGACATTGTCGAAGGTCCGAAGTGCCTGGAATCTAGAGCCTAGGGTGTTGGAACTCGAGGTGACGGGCGAACTTGTTTGAGATTGGAAAAAGGAGTAAGGTCTTGGTCTCTTTATAAGAGATCGAATACCAAGAGCCCTCCCCGTAACCATTGGGACTCGCCTTTAATCGAGGAAACGTGCTAACGGACACGATTGGGTTACCCATGTCCGTATTGATGAGAATCCCGAAAAAAGGGGACACGATCTCTGCTTTGACAAGACGTGCCAAGAAAACCGCCTCGCAAAACGTGCTGAGGTGGAAAAGTAAAAACAATTTGAGTAAAGGACTTGGGCGTAGTGTGATGACACACTGCGGAATACGTCAGCAGATTTGATTTGTGTTAATATTATTCTCTCTACGGCAATATGTGGAAACTTATTTTGCAGAGCCGGACACTACTCTTGGTGCTTACAATCTTCTATGAAGAACTTGGAGGAGGAACCCACCTTGCAATGCCGAAGACAATCTGCGCGCCGGACTCGTCGTCATTGAAGCCTGGTTCAGGGGCTACTGAGGGAGTCCTGGATTAGGGGGTGTTCGGGTAGCCGGACTATACCTTCAGCCGGACTCCAAGACTATGAAGATACAAGATTGAAGACTTCGTCCCGTGTCCGGATGGAACTTTCCTTGGCGTGGAAGGCAAGCTTGGCGATGCAGATATTCAAGATCTCCTACCTTTGTAACCGACTCTGTGTAACCCTAACCCTATCCGGTGTCTATATAAACTGGAGGGTTCTAGTCCGTAGGACAACTTCATCATACAACAATCATACCATAGGCTAGCTTCTAGGGTTTAGCCTCCTTGATCTCGTGGTAGATCTACTCTTGTACTACCCATATCATCAATATTAATCAAGCAGGAGTAGGGTTTTACCTCCATCGAGAGGGTCCGAACCTGGGTAAAAACATCGTGTCCCTTGTCTCCTGTTACCATCCGGCCTAGACGCACAGTTCGGGACCCCCTACCCGAGATCCGCCGGTTTTGACACCGACAAAGACGCAAAGAAGTTCAGATCTGATCTTTACCAACTAGAATGCAACGGAGAGAAGAGGTTAGTGAAGAAATTGATGCAATTCCCATAGCTAGGATTACACCTCCACTAAGAAAAAGAATAGTGTGGCTAGTGCTAAGGAACAAAGAATCAACAATCTTTGCCAAAAGCAAAAGTACAAAAATAGGTTATTTTTGGCTTTTAAACCAAACTCCAAAAGACGATAGTTTCAGTCTTATACCAGTACGATAGATCACATGCACTGGCTAGGAGGGCCGGACCGAGGACCCCCATGATGATTTACTGGTGGGTGTTCCTCTGTTGGGGCTGGACAGCAACAATGCACAACACAAATTCACTGATACGACAAATATGCACACTACGCAGCCCCCTTCACTTGTGATGAACTTTGAGGACAGCTTCAACCAACAACTAAGCAGCGGAATAACACAAACAACATGCACAAGTGACACAGGATTTAACGTGGAAAAACCTCCTCAACTTGAGGAGTAAAAAACCACGGCTGTGGACCGACCGGTCCATGCAACTTCACTATGAGAGTGATGATTACAAAGTCTAATCTAGAACCTCTAGAGAGATTTACAATACACTCTCCACGTTGCCAACCGGCAACAGCAACAACAGCCACAAGAGGCAAGATTTCAGCAAAGCAGAGTTTACACAGCTTCTATACCCTTCAGTATTTTGCAAACTGCTCTTAAACCGTTGAACCAATCATCATCAAATTTGGTAGACTAGTTGGCACATGAGTTCTTGATATCCCCTCCAAATTTCAGCTCAATCGGACATCATTTGCCTACCCAAACTGTTCGTCTCTCAAAACTACTCTATTCTGAAACTGCAGCAGTCAGAGCTGACAAAAACCACTCTCAAATCTGATGCTCCACTGACCCAATCCTCAAACTAGCTAACCAGATCGAAGTACTCAAAGTAAGGAATGAGCTCACCAAGTTTGGGGTTGATCCAAGCACGTTTGAGCCTCCAACCACCAGCTTGAACAATGTCTAGTCAGATGCAGCAAATATGGACAGAACCTCTGCTTCTTCTTCTTCCTCTCTCTCAGGTTGTGTTTTCTCTTGTGTGCTCTCTCTCTCACTCTCACGAATGGTAGCCACCACCAGCAAGGGGTGGAGTGGCTAGGATTTTCTTCTTGCCTCACTTCCCTTAGAAGCGCTCTCAGCTGTTGGATGCAGCGAAGATCAATGGCTGACATGTGTTGGACTTATGGGCTGATGTTGGGCTGCCAACACACATCCATGTGGAGGGACTTAGCACAACAAGCTCCCTCTCCCGACATCATGGAGGGTCTCACTGCCTTCTGGCAGCCATGCCAGCGAGCCGGTGGCATACTTCAAGCTTCTTCCTTGTCACCACTTTAGTCAACATATCAACCCCATTGTCATCGGTGTGAACCTTCTCAAGTTGCATTTGCTTGGAATACAACACATCTCGAATTCAATGATAGCGGACTTCTATATGCTTAGACCTTGAATGAAAGCTTGCATTCTTACTCAAGTGGATAGCACTTTGGTTGCCACAAAACAACACATACTTGTCTAGTTTGAAAGCAAGCTCACAAGCCAACTGTTTCAGCCATAATAGCTCTTTGCTTGCCTTTGTTACTACAATGAATTCAGCTTCAGTTGTATTCAGTGCCACACACTTCTGCAGCCTGCTTTGCCATGACACCGCTCCCCCTGCATAGGTAACCAAGTAACCTGAAGTAGACTTCCTTCTGTCAACATCTCCAGCCATGTCAGAATCTAAAAAAGCAATCAGCTTGGCCTCACCATCATCAAAGCAAAGTTTCAGATTTGTGCTGCCCCAGGGATATCTCAAAATCCACTTCACGGCTTCCCAATGAGGTCTTCCTGGATTGGACATAAATCTGCTCACAGTACTAACAGCATGAGCAATGTCAGGCCATGTACATACCATAGCATACATCAAACTCCCAACCGCTGAAGCATAAGGAACATGATGCATTTCCTTTTTCTGCTCATCTGTGGTAGGACATTACTTTCTGCTCAACTTGAAATGGGCTGCTAGTGGACAGCTCACAACTTTAGTATTTTCCATCCTGAACTTCTGAAGTACCTTCTCAATATACTTCTCTTGAGACAAGTACAACTTGTTGCAATTTCTGTCTCGCTCAATTCTCATTCTGAGAATGTTCTTTGCTGGACCAAAGTCTTTCATAGCAAAACATTTGCTCAACTCCTTCTTCAACTTAGCAATCCTAGAGATATTCTTGCCAACAATCAGGATATCATCAACACAGAGCAATAATATAATGAAATCATCACCTGAGAACCTCTGAATAAACACACAATGGTCCGAGCTACACTTCTTGTAGCCTTGCGCCCCCATGACAGCTTCAAACTTCATGTACCATTGTATTGGTGCTTGTTTCAGACCATAGAGACTTTTCTTCAGCTTGCACACATAGTCTTCTTTGCCTTTCACAAGAAACCCCTCAGGTTGCTCCATGTATATTTCTTCCTCCACCATGAAGGAATGCAGTCTTCACATCCATTTGCTCAACCTCCAAGCTGAGACTTGCTGCCATGCCAAGGATTACTCTTATGGATGTCATCTTCACAACCGGAGAAAAGATTTCATCATAGTCAATGCCTTTTCTTTGGCTGAATCCTTTTACAACTAGTCTGGCCTTGTACCTTGGATGTGATGTGTGCTCTTCTTGCTTGATTATGTAGACCCAATTGTTCTTCAAAATTTTCTTGCCCTTGGGAAACTTCACCAACTCATAAGTATGATTCTTATGCAAGGAATCCATCTCTTCTTGCATATCATTTTTTCACTCCTTCTTGTGCTCATCTTTCATTGCATGTGCAAAGCATTCAGGTTCTGAACCGTCAGATAATAACACCATGTATTGATCCGAGGGATACCTGCTAGAAGGAATTCGACCCCTGTTGGATCTTCTGAGTGGAGCAGCTGGTGGACTTTCTGGTGCTGGTGCTTCCTGCTGATCCAGATCATCAACTTCAACATCATACTCTTGCTGCTGCTGTTGGGGAGCATCTTCTTCACCTGCACCACCATGTACATCATCTTGTACATCTTCTGCATCTGCTTCAACTTGCACAGGAGCTGGAGCTGCAGGAACTGGGTCAGAATCAATCATGTCTTGCTGCTGCTGAGGAGGAACCTGCCCCTTTGTCTTCACAATATCCTCAATTTTTTGGTCTTCAACAAACACAACATCACGCCTTCTCACAACTTTCCTTGCTATAGGGTCAAACAGCTTGTAGCCAAACTCATCACCCATAGCCAAGAAAGATACACTGCCGTGTCTTCGAATCAAGCTTTGACCTTTCATCTTGAGGAATATGAACAAAGGGCTTGCACCCAAAAACCTTCAGATGGTCATATGAAACGTCCTTGTCACACCAGACCCTGTTAGGAACATCTCCCTGCAAAGGATAACTTGGTGAGAGATTAATAAGATAAACTGCAGTCATCAAAGCCTCAACCCAAATGTGTTTGCGTAGCTTTGCACTTGACAACAAGCATCTAACTCTCTCCATAATTGTCCTGTTCATCCCCTCAACAAGACCATTCAGCTGTGGTGTCTTCGAGGGAGTAAATTGATGCCTAATACCTTGCTTCTTGCAATATGCATCAAATGGCCCAATGTACTCTCCTCCATTATTAGTGCGAATGCACTTGATCTTCTTCTCAATTCTTCTCGGTTTTTCTCTCAACTGTGGCTTGGAATTGCTTGAATACACCTAGTACTTGATCTTTGATCCTCAAAGTGAAGGCCCAAACTTTCCTGGAAAAATCATCAATAAAAGTCACAAAGTACTTAGCACCACCAAGAGATCTTACCGACATTTTGCAAACATCGGAATGTATCAAGTCTAGCTTCTCGGGCTTCTTGCGAGGAGGTAGAGTCTTGAAGGCAACTCGGTGTTGCTTCCCTGCTAGAAAATCTGAACATTTCTTGATGTGAACTCCTTTCACACCCTTCAACAATTTTTTCTTCACTAGCACTGTCATCCCCTTCTCACTCATGTGCCCAAGTCTCTTGTGCCATAGAGCACAATGATCATCCTTCTCTAGTGCATTGACAGAAGCACTAAAGAGCTTAGCATGAACATGATACAAAACTGAGACCATTTTTCCTCTTGCAACAATCATGTTGCCTTTGGTGAGCTTGTATTGCCCTTTTCCAAAACTGCTCAAGTAATCATCACTAGTAGAAAACGGAGCTTTAAAACCGGTTTGTAAGGGCCTTTAGTGCTGGTTATGGAACCGGCACTAAAGTGTGGGCACTAAAGGCCCCCCCCTTTAGTACCGGTTCGGCATGAACCGGCGCTAAAGTGCCACCACGTGGCGTGAGCTCGCGCCCTGGTATGGGGGACCTTTAGTACCGGTTGGTGTACTAAAGGTTTTTTTTGAATATTTTTTTTGAAAATTTTGGAATTTTTTTTTGATTTTTAATTTTTCTGAATTATTTGATGATTTAGTCTCTAATCACCTCTCTTAACTGCTCAAGTGTGGATCACTCATTCCAAATCATCTAACTTCCCGGTCCTTTGTTTCCGAGTCTGCTCTTGTTGTTTTCCTGACAATAGTAAGATGTCAATCCTATTAACCCTCAGGAGTTTAGCTTGAGCATGAAGTCACACATTTCACCGTTTGAGTTTGAAACTATTATTCTAAAAAAACAGTAATTATTTAGTAACGCTAATATTTCTTGAATAAGTTTGACCATAGTTTGACCACAGTTTTACCATAGTTTGACCAGATTTGACCAAAATTCAAAAAATTGAAATAATTATTTAGTAACACTAATATTCTTGAATAATTATGTAGTAACACTAATATTTCTTGAATAAGTAGTTTGACCATAGTTTGACCACAGTTTGACCAGATTTGAACAAAATTCAAAAAAACTGAGATACTTATTTAGTAACACTAATATTATTGCGTAATTATTTGGTAACACTCTATATTTTTGAATCAGTTGTTTGACCGGTTTGACAAGATTTAACCAAAATTCAAAAAAACATAAATTAGAGCATATCTTTTTTTCCTTTTACAATTTGTCATTTCAATAACTGTCCTAAACCCTAAACCCGGGACTTAAAACGCCGGAAACTCTATGCTAAATAGTAAAAACTAAGGGTTTAGACCATAAAACCTAACCCTAAACGCTGACTAGCACTAAACGCTAAAAACGTCCAAAAAAACGTCTAAAACGCCCAAAAACTCTATTTTCCCTTTGGAATTTTGTGATTTTAAAAAATTGTCGAAACAGAAAACTGGTTGTTTCAGCGGATCAATCCTCTTGTTCTGCAAATTTTGATATATTATATGTATTTTTCTGAATTAGGATGATTTAGTTATGATTTTTTCAAGTTTGAAAATTGCCCTATAGTGCCGGTTTGTGTCTCCAATCGGTACTATAGGTCAAACCCCTTTAGTACCGGTTCATGGCACGAACCGGTACTAAAGGTTAGACCTTTAGTACCGGTTCGTGCCACGAACCGGTACTAAAGGTGATCGTGGGGCCCCGGCTTGACGCCAGCCTGCCACCACTCCTTTAGTACCGGTTCGTGCCACGAACCGGTACTAAAGGTTCAACACAAACCGGCATTAATGCAAATCCGTTCGAACCGGCACTAATGGTACCATTAGTACCGGGCCAAAATCAAACCGGCACTAATGTGCTTCACGTTTGACCCTTTTTCTACTAGTGCATCTCCATGAAGCAATCCAACCGAGATAATATTGAGACGAAGTGCCTCAACATGCCTCACGGATTTGAGGACTAACCTTGTACCACTTGCGGTCTGCAAATGCACATCTCCTTTTCCAATGATGGCTGCTCTATCATTGTTCCCCATCTTCACAACACCAAAATCACCTGATATATAGTTAGTGAAGAGCTCTCTGCGACATGTAGCATGAATGGTAGCACCACTGTCCGGTATCCAAATCATCACATCACCATCCACAAGGTTGACGGTTTCATCAGAAACAAGAGTGATCTTCTCCTCAACAGTGGAACCAAATCTGCCCTCATTTTCTTCATGCATAACAAGCATGATGTCCTCTTCTACTGCAGTAACTCGGTTGCCCTCTGTGTCACTATCACTATCAACTTGCTTCTGATTTTGCTTATTATTTTTCTTTTTGTCTTTCTTCCACTCATCACATTGCCACTTAATGTCGCCCTTCTGATGGCAGTGATGGCACTCATAATCAGCATACTTACTTTTTGATTTGCTCCTACCTCTTTCTACCCCTTTACCTGGACCTCCTCTCTTGCTTCTCCCCCTGGACTGAGTGACCAACACCTCTGAATGTGACGAAGAACTAGCTTTAGCCACCTTTCTGGACTCTTCATTTAGTACCCTGGTTTTCACAAGATTCCAAGTGACAACTCCATTAGGTGCTGAATTGCAAACCGTGACCTTAAAGGTCTCCGAGTTGTCCGGTAATGAGCCTAGTAGCAGCAAAGCTCTCACTTCATCTTCAAATGTTATTCTCATTGAAGAAAGCTGATTTATAATGCCTTGGAATGTATTCACATGATCTGCAATTAGAGTGCCGACCCTCTTTGTACTTCAAGCACATCAATTGTTTGATCAAGAACATCTTGTTTGTACCTTCTTTTCGGGCAAACAACTCTTCCAATTTCTGCCATAAGGTGCGTGCATGTGTCTCATCAATGATATGGTTCAAAACATTGTCGTCGACCCATTGCTGAATAAACCCACAAGCTTGGCGATGAAGTACCTTCCACTGACCTTCCTCAATGCCCTCCGGCATCTCAGTGGAGAACACTGGCTTCCAGTATTCTTTCACATACAACAAGTCCTCCATCTTGCCCTTCAATGCTTGATAATTTGTACCATTCAAAGATATCATCCTGCTGGTATTCACTTCCATCTTTCACCACAAGAAACTCAGCAATTTGCACAGCAAACCAAGGCTCTAATACCACTTTGTTGGGGCTGGACAGCAATAATGTGCAGCACAAATTTACCGACACGGCAAATATGCACACTACACAACCCCCTCCACTTGTGATGAACTTTGAGGACAGCTTCAACCAACAAGTAAGCAGCGGAATAACACAAACAACATGCACAAGTGACACAGGATTTAACGTGGAAAAACCTGCTCAACTTGAGGAGTAAAAAACCATGGCTGTGGACCGACCGGTCCATGCAACTTCACTATGAGAGTGATGATTACAAAGTTTGCTCTAGAACCTCTAGAGAGATTGACAACACACTCTCCACGTTGCCAACCGGCAACAGCAACAACAGCCACAAGAGGCAAGATTTCAGCAAAGCAGAGTTTACATAGCTTCTGTACCCTTCAGTGTTTTGCAAACTGCTCTTAAACCGCTGAACCAAACATCACCAAATTTGGCAGACATATAGGCACATGAGTTCTTGACATCCCCTCCAAATTTCAGCTCAATCGGACGTCATTTGCCTATCCAAACTGTTCGTCTCCCAAAAATACTGTTCTGAAACTGCAGCAGTCAGAGCTGACAAAACCACTCTCAAATCGGATGCTCCACTGACCCAATCCTCAAACTAGCTAACCAGATCGAAGTACTCAAAGTAAGGAACGAGCTCACCAAGTTTGGGGTCAATCCAAGCACGTTTGAGCCTCCAACCACCAGCTTGACCACTGTCTAGTCAGATGCAGCAAATCTGGACAGAACCTCTGCTTCTTCTTCCTCTCTCTCAGGTTGTGTTTTCTCTTATGTGCTCTCTCTCTCTCTCACTCTCACGAATGGCAGCCACCACCAGCAAGGGGTGGAGTGGCTAGGGTTTCTCCTTGCCTCACTTCTTTAGAAGCGCTCTCAGCCGTTGGATGCAGCGAAGATCAACGGCTCACATGTGTTGGACTTATGGGCTGATGTTCGGCTGGCAACACACCTCCATGTGGAGGGACTTAGCCCAACATGCTCGTCAAGCCAGTGCAGTTAAGAAGGAATGTATCCAAAAACTAATAGTTTATTAGGTGCACCCATGTCCATTTCTAAGTTGTAGCTGGTTAGTTGGTTTTTGCAAATAGTTTACTTGACTTCAATTTTATGTTTCACATAGTTCGTTTAACTTCCGCAATGCAGTTGGTCTCTGCGCCAATTGACGAAACGGGTTATCTAATGAGTGAAGAGATGAATGGATAGTAGATGAGCTCCACACCTAGTTGGTAGCTGGGACTGATTATGGCCTTGTGACAAATTTAATAATTTCTGGCCTTGTGACAAATTTAATAATTTCTGGCCTTGTGACAAATTCAATAATTGCATATCCACTTATGTGATTGCTTTGTGAAGCTGACACTTCATGAGTATGTATGAACCTTATATTTGGTCTGCTGCCACTGAAGTAGTGCCTCTGCTTTTATGGTCTCTTGCTCTTTGGTGCTGGTCCACTTCAAGTTCCAGACCTTAGGTTTTTCTCTCTACTTGGTGCTGGCAGTAGAAAGGGGTGTTCACTTATTTATGGTTTAATGCTTCAGATAAATGGCTACATATTTATAACAAACTTGATGGGAGTGGATGTGCTGTGGCCTGTTGTCACTCGGAAGTTCTATCCTAGAAGACTACACATGTCTGCCTTTATCCCTACTGTTGGAAGATCAGGAGGGGTACTAACAGTATGCAACAATATAGGTTTTTGGTGGGAAATGTAGTTTTCAATGAGATACGAAAGTTTCTGCACTAAATAGGAGATTTAGGTAAATGTATGACAGTAGCCAATAAAAGCTTATTAAAAAGTTACTTGATCAGCAGCATGATGATTAGATGCAGAGTCCGGTGAGGAGCTGAAGCGTGTTCTGCTAAGAAAGATTTTGCAATCAGTTGATTGTTCATCATGAAGTTGCATCCTTGTATCTGCAACAAATTGACAAGGTGCACCCCTGTGAAAGCAGATAAGCAGTTGGTTGTTCAGTTTAGCAGCAGTTGTACCATCAGTAGTAGAAAATGTGCAACAAGGCCTGTAGAAACTTGACCCAAGGAAGCATAGATGTAGACAATTTCAATTTATACGCCATGTATCTTCTTTTTTAGGTAGGGAGCTATGTCATGTATCTTCTTTTTTAGGTAGGGAGCTATGTATGTATCTGGCGGTAGAATTAGTAGTAGAAAAATGTGCTCCAAGTGGTTTTATATCCTCATATCCTGATCTAAAATACAGTTTGTGTTGTTACAAATGCATAAGTGATATATTCAACATTTGATAGGATTTCATGAGGCAGGAATGCGGTGCAAAACATTTTTTGCACGTGCCGGTGATTTGTTGGCATCAACTTGGCGTGAAATTGCAAGTGGAAGGCGATGCAATTTTCTTTTCAACTTACGTGATTGCCAAGGCTAAGAGTTCAAAGGACAATATGAAATCCACAAAGCACATAAGAAGAAGATTGAAATCTGTCAGAAAATCAAGAAACTCCGGAGTGATAGCATTGGATTATATCCAGACTGCTAAACATCTGGCAGACCCTTTTATGAAAGGGCTATCACGGATTGTGATAGAAACTGCATCGAGAGAGATGGGCATGAGACCCACGTAAGTTGCCATGGGGGTAACCCAACCTATGTGACCGGAGATCCCGTGAATTAGGACCTGGAAAAACAATCCAGCGGTCAACTGAGGAGAGTATCCTTAATTAACCCACTCCATTGGAGATGCAATAATACTCTCAATTCTGTAAGGCAGGCTGACTTTTGTCCTAATGTGTTCCAAAGCTTATGTAAACAAGATGCTAACCTACAGAGCATTCTTTGGAGGAACACACCTATGTGAGCCCGACTGCTGGTCACAGTCTATGAGATTGGGTGATCTCTAGGAAGCTCATGAGAAGGTATGGATATGACTAATAAGCTCCACCCGTGGGGTTTAGCCTTCGGCAACCACGTATCAGCTGACAATAGGCGAAACTTCTGCACGCCAAACTGACAATTCAAGGCATAGTCCATTGTTCAGTTGTGAAGAAGTCTAATCCTATTGCTCTAGGTGGAAGTTCAACTTAACAGTCTCCACTGAAAATTCTGGTATATCAAACATTGTTTGGAATAGTTGACAAACTTATGTGCCTCGCGATCTGGTGGGGGATTTATGGATTATGGATGGGCTTAGACCCATATAAGACAATAATCCCTAGTTAATGTCTAAGGCCCATGCATGTGTACAGTAAGTGGTGGGAAGTGTGGGAAGTTTAGTCCCATACTGCTACAGTAAGAAGAGTGAGACCTCTTTATCAGGGTTGCTCTACCACTTGCTATTGGGAGCTTGGGAATAGAAGTTGTACACGCGCGCTCCTCCTCCTCCGCCGCCTGCCTCTCCTCATCACGACGCACGCGCGCCGCGGGTTGCAGGTTGTGGGAATGAGCCAAGCCAAAGCTTATTTTTGCCGCTCAGGAATGGTTAATTAGTTAACGAGACGCTTACGGAAGCGCCACTGTCCGAGACGTTGGACCATGGGCTGTTCGCGGACTCGATCGTGGGCCTGGCCCAGGCCCATCTACCCGAAGGCCTATATAAGAAGGCACTGGCTAGTGGAGTGAACCCTAACTCAGTTCACTCACTCCCTCTCGTACAACCCTAGCCGTCATCTACTGTTCCTCTCACTGTGCTGCTTCCGGCGATCCCATCCCGACGACCGCGTTCACGGTTGGTCGGGAGAGCAGGTGCCTCCGGAACCCTGTCGTTCGAGATCCTGCCAGGGAGAACGGCAATAAGGTTTTTGGGGAGAGTCTCGACACGACTGCTCCCGATCCGTCCCCGTCTCCGTCTGCCTCTGCTTCCACTACTTCCCCTGCATCGACCCCATGGCTGACGACGCCGCCGCCAAGAAGAAGGCCTCGGCCGATGCCGAGGCTGCCGCCGCCGCCGCCGCATTGGCCTGGCCAACCAGAGGGTATGACTCGTTCATCCCCTATTTGCTCGTTCATGTGCTGGCCGTATATATGCTGTTCATATATGTTTTGGTTCTATGTACTATACATGCTCACATGCTTAGGTATCGGTATGAGATACATACCGTATTTGCCATGCTTACTGTTTACTCGTGGATTAGATTAGTCAAAGAAGTGCTAATATTTCCAACACTAGTTTCAAAGATCTCATCACGAATAATCCAACAGTGAAGACGGATCTGAAATTGGACGCGCAGTTTGAAAGATATGGCTTTTAAATTTTTTTAAAAACCGAAATAATTGCACATGAAGTTGTTTCTTTCAAATCGAACTAACCAGTGTGAACACATTTAATACTAATAACGACATACAATAGCAGACAGAAAAAACTACTCATGCATGGCTATGAAGCCTGGCCGCTTGTTTTTAACTGAAAAAGGGTTTCCCCCCGCTTTGTATTCCAAAGCAACCAATACCGAGTACAGAGATCGCTGTGGCGAGCAGCACAACACACCAAAAGAAAAAGAAGAAGAAACAAATGCCAACCACGGCAGCTCGGCAAAGCGCGGATGACCCGCCACCGCGGCGCCCATCGGATACAGACCACCACAGACCGAGGCTCCGAACCGCCGCGTACCAAGCAGCACCTCCAAGAAGGGATGCGACACCGACGACGCTGCTGCCCGGACGAGTCCTCGGGTTTCCCCCGGCACGTTGAGGGAGGTGGGGGTGGATACCACCGACACCCTCCAGGAAGGAATGGTGGCACCCGCAAGTGTCACCGCGTCAGGGCCGAAGCCGGCAGGGATTTCTCCCGCATTCCAACCCCAACCGCCCAACCGGACGGAACCGACCCGCCAAACCGTCGCCCATCACCATGCGCCAACGCAGTAGCGCCGCCGCCATGCCGCCTCACTACGAACACCACCACGAGGCCGAGACACTGGTAGAAAAAGGGCCTATAGTCCCGGTTCGTAAGGGCCTTTAGTCCCGGTTCCTGAACCGGGACTAAAGTGTCGGTACTAATACCTACCCCCTTTGTCCCGGTTCAATCCAAAACCGGGACTAAAGCCCCTCCACGTGGGCAGTGCGCAGAGCCCAGTCAGGAGACCCTTTGGTCCCGGTTGGTGGCACCAACCGGGACCAATAGGCATCCACGCGTCAGCATTTCTGTGGCTGGGGTTTTTGTTTTTTTTAAAGGGGGGGGGTTGGGGGTTTTGGGGGGTTAATTTAGGTGTTTCATATATTGTGTTAGCTATCTATAATTAATATAGAGAAGTGTCCTCTCTTATGTCCGTGCTTGGTCGACGCTACGTACTATACATACGTATAGAGATGACTAGACACGCTGGCTAGCTAGTAAAGCAAACGAAGGAAACAGAAGATCGTCATGAACATATATGCATACAGAGAGAAGTGATATCGACCACCTCTCCTTCTCCGAGAGATTGGTCGAACAACAAGTTCTCGTATATCTATCTGACACTACCGGCTACATATATACAATAATTATCTCTTACAAATATAATCATACGGACTCAGGGTCCACATAGAATTCTCCGTCTTCAGGGATCACGTGGTCAAGAAAGAATGCCACCAATTCCTCTTGAATTGCTCACATGCGAGCTGGTGCTAGGAGTTCATCCCGCTTCCGAAACATCTAATTTGAAGAAGGGGGTCAATACATACATATATATATATATATATGAATGAATGAAACTCAACACAAATGATGGTAATAAAATAAAATTGTGAATGTTGTTATTTACGTACTTCATATTGTTCGTTAGAGTACCCGCCCCGCTCACACGTCGTGTGGAGGATGGACTCGTAGATGTAGTATCCACAGAAATCATTCCCTTGTTCCTGCCACAACCACTTTACAAGAAATAGAGGTCAATAAAACTGATAAGCAAGAATGCTAAATGGTATTGATGAAACTAGCGCTTGAATCACTAGGAGATGCGCGGAACATGCTACTATAGTACTTACTTTCGGGTGTCTAAATTCCAGCTCCTTCAGCAGTCCCGGAACTTTTTTGGTGAATTTTCTCCAAACCCTGCCGGACAAAGAAAACAATTACTTGATATCAGGAAATGAACAAAGTTGCTGATATGGTGGATAATGATCGATTTAACTTACTTCTTGAGGATTTCAGTCATGTCTGCATAGTCCTGGGGATCTTTTCGTTTTGAGTCTAAGACGGT